>NW_009942115.1:0-21413 GCF_000696875.1 Nestor notabilis | reverse complement strand
GGCTGTTCCGTCCCTCCAACAGATATCAGGACAAGGGCATGCGAACGTGAGGCTGCTCTTATCTGTCTGTAGGGTGCTTCATCCACAGATTCCTCCTGGTCAGGCAGCCTGTAACAGATCCCCACAGTAATGTCCCCTATCGCTGTTCTTCCTTTGACCCTGATCCATAAGCTCTCTGTTACCTCCTCACCTATCCCCAGACAGAGTTCCATACTCTCCAGCCTATCACTGACATAAATAGCAACTCCCCCTCCCTGTCTGCCTGGCCTGTCTTTCCTAAAGAGCCGGTAACCTTCCATTCCAACACTCCAATCACAGGAATCATCCCACCATGTTTCTGTGATACCGATGACATCGTATCCCTGTAGCCTTGCACACATCTCCAATTCCTCTTGTTTGTTTCCCATACTACGGGCGTTTGTATAGAGACATCTGAGCTGGACTCTAAATGAGGCCGACTCAATGGTTGGAGCAGCTGAAATATCTCTACATTGCTCCAAACACTTATTACAGGTGCTGGCAACCGACTGGGAGTGTTGGGATGGATCTAAGCCCCCCTCCCTCAACATATCTGGTTTAAAGCTTTCTTGACCAAGTTCCAAGCCCTCTGCCATGGGCCGGGGACAGCTCCCATATACAGACAAAGTTTAGAGGGTAGAAAACAGTCCAGAGAAGGATATGTGTGAAAGCAAAAACTGAACGCAGGGAAGCATTAAAGTCTTGTGAAAGAAATGTTAAATGATCATCATCTGTGGACAATGGGATATGAAGAGAATGCTAAAATCCTTACATTATTTGAAGAAGTGGCCTTTTCATGAGAATGTGCAGTTGAAACCTGCCAACAGTCAAATTATTTTAGAAGCCTGGTTAAATATGATCAAAAAGAAAAAGAATTTATTCAGTGGATATTTTGAATGGATGATTTAAATTCTGAAATTGATTACTGTTACCTTCACAAATTCATGACATTTAGGGTATCTTTCATTGTATCTCTTGATAAAGTTCATGACTAAAAGTCTGAAAAATGGAGAGGATGCAGAGGAAATGGATGACTAGCAGTGAGGGCGTGAGGGAATGTGGTGCTTGCAGTAGGCAAGTTCATATCCAGTGTTGAAATCGGATGCTGCTTAGAAGCCACTGTTTGAAGATGTGTCAGGTCAGATATTTGTGAGTAGGATCTATATGAGACCTGAGAGTCTGAAGGAATTGTGTGTAGAGTGCTCTTTCTGGTAATTGTGAGGGAGATTTTGTTTTAAAAGTGCAGCATTACTGAGGATTAACATACTATGGGGAAGAGAAAACTAAAACTTCTTATGACAGTAAAGTTTTGTTGGCTTCCCAGACTAACCTGTCAGAGGTGGTCAGAAACTGCAAAACTATGATTTGGGTTTCACATATTGAAGCAATATTCTGGGCAGAATTTGGAGAGGATTTTAGTCAAGTGGGTGAATATAGAAGCAAAAGTAGCTGTTTAGCAGGATTTTGAAAGAAGAAATGAGAGATACAGAAAGAATGCCCAAAACTAAATTAGAGTCAGCAGTGCAAATATCTGAAAAGCTCCGGGTTGATCAAGTTGGATGTGGTGGGTTTTATTAACTTACTTAAATGGTGCAAATAAAAAACCTGTATCGTTTTCTAGGTTCTGTGCAAGTGGTGACATGGAATGAACAGTATCAAAAACTGACTACGAGTGATCAAAATGGACTTATCATTGTGTGGATGCTGTATAAAGGTACTCTACAGGATAAATCTAAGATGGGATATTATTTTATGTTGTGAGAAATCTTTTTTTTTCTTTTATCTTTTTTTTTGTTCTTTCTTTTTCCTTTTTGTTTTCCAGCAATTAAAAAAAATTCTTTCCCTGACTTTTTATTTTGCAGACTGCAAAGCTCAAAATAGATTTTAAACAATTTCCAAGTTTTTATTGTAATACTTGTCAACATTTTTCATAGTATAGTCACATATAGAAGGGTGGTGGTCCTGCAGAGATACCTCAGGAGAAGATACAAATTTTTAGTCATGTGCTTTGTAAACTGCTCTAAATTTCTTGTTTCCTTCTCTGTTACTTTATTCCCTTGGAGGAAAACAGTATATTGAACAAAAAAAGAAGCAGTGCTTGTTTGTATAGGTTCTGTTCTGGGTAATCTAGTATTTAAAGAGTTCTAAAAGTGGACCAAGCACAGAAGTATTGGTGGTAGAACTACAAGAACTAAGCAACCCTGATGAAAAGTCAATTATATACTTTCATAAAAGCAACCTTTAAAAATATGTAATTAAAGAAGAAGACTAATATGACTAATCCGTGTGTTGCTTTAATTGGCTTTTATTTTTCTTGATCTTTTCATATGTACATGTACTTTTTTTGGTATGGTTAAATTCAGTTGAAATCCAACAAACCTCACAGTGAAATTAACCACTTTCCAACACATGTGGGAAAGAAGAACAGAAAGGGTTTTTCTCTTGGGGATTTTTGTTTAATGAAAAATGGAAACAAAATCTCAGCTCAGCTTCTCATTTTAGGAATAAAGAATATCACTTGATTAATCTTTCTGCCTGATATGTGGTGGCTACTGTCACATAAATCATCTCTTAGTTTGGAAAAGTATCAGTATATTACTTAATATATATTGATGTCATTGATGGTTGTTCCCTGTTTCCTAGTGTGTTCTTGTCAGTTCTGAAATTACGTAAGGACAGATCTTTTCCTGTAGGGCCCCTCTTGGACTTTGGCTCCCCTCTTCCATTCCTCATTTGTCAGGTTCTTTTTGGAAATAAGTAGCTCACAATCTTAACACTGAGTTTCACAGTAGTTATATCTGTGTAGTCTGGGGACACTATGGAGTTGTCTTGCTAGAGTTTTACTGAAAGGGCAGAACAACTTTAATTCCTTTCTAAAACTTACTACTTCTGTAGCTTTCTATTTGTTATAAATTACAATGTAGAGTCATATATAACCCACCTTCTCATGTATACTTCTAAGCAGACCATTCTCAGGTTTCTCCATTTCATTGAACACATAGTTTGATTGCTTGGTAACTTTGATAAACTTTTTCTGTGTCTGTATTACATTTTTATTATACTGTATGTTTTATAATACATATCCACTATGTATTTATTTTTTTAACAACTTCAGAAATTCATATGGCTAAGAAATGTCATTACCATCCTATTTGCATATATTTTAAAATGAGAGTAATTTTACTCTTTGGATTCAGTATCTTGTATCCACTAGAGGATTATCAAGTCAGAAGTATAACTCAGTTTTTCATTCACTACTAATAGGTGCTTGGTACGAAGAGATGATTAACAATAGAAATAAATCTGTTGTTCGAAGTATGAGCTGGAATGCTGATGGAAAAAAGATTTGTATTGTGTATGAAGATGGAGCTGTGATTGTTGGATCAGTGGATGGTAAAATTTAAGCTTTACTATTTGTTGTGGTGTTACATAGCTTTTGTTTTCAGTATTAGGTACACAGTGGCTCTTTCTCTAGATAAATAAGATTAATAGTTACTTTCTAATTGTTGCTTTGAATTTCTTTAGCTATTTTAGTTTTTATGTTGGTAACTTGCATCCTATTTTTAACTTTTTGTCATGTTTATTAAGTGCAATCAATGTTCTGTTACAGGCAATCGCATTTGGGGAAAAGATTTGAAAGGTACCCACCTGTGCCACGTGGCCTGGTCCTCCGATAGCAAAATTTTACTCTTTGGAATGTCAAATGGAGAGATTCATATTTATGACAATCAGGGAAATTTTATTGTAAGTTCATGGTGGTATAATAACAGGTTTACTTAACTTACTAAACAACTTACAAAAACTTACCTTCTCTTAATGTATTTCATGTTTGTTTGTTTAGCTGGTGGACTTCATAGTTGGTAGACTTCAGTACTGAGAACTGGACAAGATCTTGTTCAGAAAGTTTTCATTCAAGATCTATGCAGCAGCAGTGTTTTAATGTAAATATTTCTTTCTTGGTAGCTAAATAAATATCACATAAACTAATGCCTTTTTGCCTTGCAACAGTTATTGAAAATATGAAAACACGTGTGATATTAATTAAATGAAGCTTATGTTAAAAGCACTAGTGTAGTATAAAGCAGTAGTTAGAATAAAGCAGTGTTTTCCATTGCTGCTGTCATTCTTTATTACATAAGGAATGTTACATGCTTCAGAGAACACCCAGTAGTGAGCGAGTTTTTCATTCCTACAACTTTGGCTTGCTTATTTATTTTTATCTACTTATTTGGAGTACTGGAATATACTATAATGCTATGACAAAATGCAAAATGGAAGTAAAATACAGACTTTGAAATGAGCAATGTTCCAAAGAACCATGTTAATTCTTAGATCCCTCTTATGGTGAATTTCCCGTTCCCCTTCTCCCCTTCTCATTCCCCTTCTCCCCTTCTCATTCCCCTTCTGCCCTTTCCTTCTTTAACTCCTCACTCTACCATTCTTTCTTCCCACTGCTCTAGTCATGGTGTTTCTACCATGTGCTGTAGATTATTGAAATTCTTTGAAGTAAGTTGTTGTCCCTCCCCCCCAACACTATGTATGGTTGTGTGTGCCAACCCTTACCCTCTCTTCTGTAACTTACCTGGTAGCCCTCCTTGAAGTGATCCAGGTGCACTCTTATCTTTCAGAAAAAAACTTTTTCTGTGTTACCATGCATCCAGGGCTAATTATTACAAAAGTAAACTTACTTAATTGTTGTTCTAATTTGAACACCTATTTTTCCAGTTATTTTTATGTACTATTCAAATGACTTTTATGAAGAAAAAGCTGACAAAAAGTTTCCTTTTTAATGAAATCTTGTGGTCAGGATTGGTTTAAATTATTTGTATCTTTTTGCAAAGTTCCAGCAGGGTTCTTGTGTGCATGCATATGCGTGTTTGTGGTGGTGGAGTTTTGTTTGTTTGGTTTTTGTTTTTTTTTCCTTTGTTTTCTTTGAAAAGTAACTCAAAACCGACGAGTGAAAATGCCTATATTAAAGTTCTTCTTTGTAGTTAAAATACATGTTTTCATACCTCTGATCTGGCTTCAAATAAGGAAGTTTTTCACACTTAAAATTTTGAGAATGTGCAAAGTTTTCTTGGGACAGGAAAAAGATTTGCATACGTATTTATTCTTTTGCAATGTATCAGTACAGATGTAAATTGTTCTTCTAAATAGCATGTTGTTTAAATAATTAATGATTCTTGTTTAGGTGAAAATGAAACTGAGTTGTTTGGTGAACTTAACTGGAGCAGTCAGCATTGCTGGAATACATTGGTATCATGGCACAGAGGGCTACATTGAACCAGATTGTCCTTGTCTTGCTGTCTGTTATGACAATGGAAGATGCCAGATAATGAGAGATGAGAATGACCATAGTAGGTACCAAATATGTGGTGCTAATTAATGGGCTGCTCTTGACTCAAAATGTTGACTTGTGTTTATATTCTTTATTTCTTAAAAACTAGATCCTGTTTTGATTGACACTGGTATGAATGTGGTATGTATCCAGTGGAACCACTGTGGAAGTGTATTGGCGGTGGCAGGCTCCCTAAAAACAACTTCTCAAGATAAAGATGTAAACATTGTACAGTTCTATACTCCGTTTGGTGAGGTAAAAAAATTTAACATATAACTTCAATGTTTTTTTTTTTAATCATGGTATGATTTGTCTATGTGTTCATTACTGGTGGAATCTGGATGCCAAAATGTAGGTGTTTAGTGTGTTTAATGTGCTCTTAAGGTATCTAGGGTATCTGCCTGATACCCTGGAAAGATGGCAGGATCTGGAAAGATGACACAGGATCAGGTTCCCTTTTAGAACAGCAAGTTAGTGGTCAGCATGAAAATCCGAGTACATCTCATAAAACACTAAATGATGTTATATGTATAGTGTTAACTTTGAACGCCCAACTCTGAGTTCAGACTTAGCAGTAAGTGGTCATCATCTACAGGGGTTTCCTTAGTCGAAAGTATTAAATAGAACTAAAGGTTTTGGCAATAATGTTATGTCTCAGGTTGCTAATGTCCTTCAAATTGACTGAAACAGGTGTTCCAGATGCTGTATCTACTATTTAGAAGTAAATCTGTTAGATTTTAGAATTGTTTTGTCCTAGTTCTCATATTCAAGTACAGGCTTGGTGTTTTGGATGACTATATCTTCTGTGAATAGTGTGTGATCAGTATGTGGACTTGGTATTTGCATCTCATCAAAGGCATGAAATAGGTACTACACTGTGCCAGTTCATTGAGAACAGTTTATTTAGGCACAAAGTTGTGCCCTCAAAAGGCAAGTTAGATCTAAGTGTAAGCATCAGTCATCTGCTCAGTAAAATGCTGTATATTTTAAAGTAAAAAATCTGACAGTTAATAATAGATGAATGTATCCTTTATTCATACGTCCATATTATTTGCAAACAAAAAGCTTCCCAGAAACAAGTGCTCTGTGGGACTAAGGTTACAGTTCTTGAAAACTTCTTTTTCAATTGTTTCCTTCAGTCAACTTCAAATTCTACAGCAAAATAAAGATACAAAAAAAAATGAAAAGTCTGTTTCTTTGCTAGCTCTTAAATTGGAAATGAAAATCAAACTGCCTTTCTTAGACTTTTTTTGAAAGGGAGTAAAGAGGAAAATGCCCTTTGCCTCACTACAAATTGTGTACCTATACAAATAATTCATTGCATGTTCTTGACATAGACTAGCTATTTTTTTTTTTTTTTCTTTAAACCATCAGTTAAGGATGTTGTACATCAACTGGGGCATGTCAGGTAGCGGTGCTATTGTTGTGTATATTTTAGTAGCGATTGAAATTATAAAGGTGATTCAAGTTACCAAACTGAGGAAAAACTGTTTATATTGTCCTTCTCCATCTCTTACTTATTTTTGTAAGTTTGAACTATCACTGAGTTCTCGTTTTTCTTTCTCTCTGAAAAAGAAAAAAAACTGAGATGAACACTTTATGGAAATGCATGTTAAATATCTGTTTGTTTGCATGTGTATTGTATTTGGAGAGTCATTACAGGGTACTGTAAAGAGGATCTGTGTTTGATTTTCATCAACTATCAAAACTGTTGTTAATGTATTTTAGAGTGTTTTCCTATGATAAATACCAAATCTTTCCCTTTCCTTGTTTTACACAAGCATTTGCGCACACTGAAAGTACCTGGCAAACAGATCTCTGCCTTGTCTTGGGAGGGAAGTGGACTGAAAATTGCACTGGCTGTTGATTCTTACATATACTTTGCAAACATTCGTCCTGATTACAAGGTACATAGTAACGTGGTACTTAATTGTATTAATAAGTTTCCTGTTATTATCTTTCTGAGTGTGCTGGAAAAGTAGTTTTCTCTAATATATAAATCAGCACCAAACTTATGATTACTGCTTGATCAGCAGTACTGACTTGGAAGTTTTAGTGGAATGTGGGTCTCTTGGTGGTGGAATGACTTTAGCCATTGCTTTTACAATGAATGTATGATTTTATTTTCATAATACCAGGAGAGTTGTTTAGAAACCTGAACAGTAGAAACAAACACAACCTGATAGGCATATTTCCTTCTTATATATCAATTCCCAATATACTTTAAAAAAGTGTGAATTCAACTAATTCTGAATCATGTTTTTATCTTGTCTACCTCTTAGGGTTTTTGTTCATTTAGTGGGGTTTTTTTGTTTAGAGTTAGGATTATTTAACTGAAATTTACAGTTTAATTAAAAAAAAGCAATTACTGTCCAGTATACAGTATTGTATTCTTTTTTTTTTTTTCCCTGCTACATTATATGTTCTTTAATTATCCACGTGTAACCGCTGTGATTAAAGAGACAGAATGTAATGTGAGGAACATACTGCAGCTATAATGACATGTATTGTTCCACTTAGTTGTGAAAAATCATTGGTCGGGGAGTTATATACACCAGTCTGCTAGGAAGCAATCTCAGATAGCTTGTTGTAAATCTGCTGGAAAAGACTTTGGAAATTTGAGCTGGAAATTAGTCTTGCAGGAAATGCTACCTAATGTTTATTCTGGGAAATGTGTAACAGCTGGAGCACAGGCCTATCGCTTTTTCTTGAACTCGTCAGTATCTATGAGACTATGTGTGTTTCAAGATCTGGCACAGTTTGCAAATGAGTAATATTTTGAAACCTTAGTTTTAGAAACTGCATGTGTAAGCTCCTTTTTTTGTTTTTGTTCCCTTTTGCATACTTAAAGTGGAAAAAGATGTGCTCAAATGAATTTATTTCTGCAGCAAACAAACTCTTAATCTGTTGGTAGTATACTCAGTTTCAATGTTAAATATTTTTATGGTGAATGATATGTGTTGTCCTTCAATAAATAACCCACATTACTACTGCTATGTTCTTTCTGATTACATCAGTAACTAGATATTCTAAAAGGTTACAGTCATTAAATGGTAGTGATTCAAAGCTGTCATTAACTTTGGCTGGATTGAAATTAATGACCTGGAGATGAAGTGTTAGTGTCACATTATCCATCTCCTGAATAATCCCGTTTCCTGTATTTTTCAGGTATTATCATAATAAGAGAAAGGGGTTCTAAATTAATATGACAGTAAAAACTATGCATGGAGCTGACCTTTTTTAAGCTATCCATAGTTTACATGGAATCTTTTTGGAGTTGTAATACTAAATTGGAATCTATACCTCTAGTTGCATCTCTTTGGGTGTGTATTACCTTGTTCAAATCTACACTGGATTTCACTTTATATCCTCATCATCCAGCATTCTAGGGTCCTTTGCCACTTTTTGAAATCAGTTTTAGATTTGACAAACATGATTTACAGTTTACTGACTTGTTACCTCATAACTTACTCATACATTTTGAATATTCATAGTAGTGTAAGTTCCAGTTTGCATCTCTGGGAAGGATCCAGTGGATAGTGCTCTAAATGGAATAAGGGCAGTTTTTTACAACCCTCTATTTTGATTCCTGTATCCAAAATGAACTTGATTTTCTTCAAAATCCAGGTCAGTTTTATCAATTAGGTCATCTTCATTGACATGCCTGTGGCCTTTCTGAAAGGTAGTAAATGACAGTAATAAATGAATGATGACTGTCCAATGTGTTGTGTAACAGCTGGATTTACTGATTCCAAAAATCACAATGATTTTACATCTGCCTACTCCTGTTCCTCTGGATATCTTCCACAGCATTATGTTTGAACTCTACTTGAGAAATAACGTTTGGGTTCTGATATTTTATTACCATTCAGTTTATAGATCTATTCTAAAAGTTCTTTTGCTAATAATATATTGTCTCAGTTTCATTCCCTGTAGAGTGTGGGTACCCTTCTTGGCCAGCTCTCTAGCAAGCTTTCTGCTCTCTCTAGTAAATGCTGGTGCAGTGAATTCTAGTAGTTTTTCTATAATTGTATCATCATCCTTGAGTGGTTTGCTTTATATCTCCTTTATTGGTCAGCTTCACCTCTTTTCTGAGATGTTTTCTGAATTTGCTTGTTAGAAAAGGTCTTCGTTACTAATTTCTGTAATTTAAATTAGTTGAATGCAATAAAATACATCTTCATGGGTTTTCTTAGAATCACAGAATCGTTTGGGTTAGAAGGTACCTTAAAGATCACCTAGTTCCAACCCCTCTGCTATGGGCATAGACACTTTCCACCACACCAGGTTGCTGAAAGGTCTTGAATACTCCATTTCTTCTTTTGCCCTTTCTCGTACCTGTTACATGGATAGTTACATTCTTCTGGGCAGAAGGGAGGAATTTTCTCATGTTGTTAATATGGAAGATGTGATGTGAATTATCATATTGCTTTAGTATAATTGGTTATTTTTGTCTGCTTCAGGAATTGCAGTTTGTTTATTTTACTCCCCTTGGGAAATGAACTTTGAGTTTTCAAATCAACAGTCATAGAGCAAACATTTTCATGGCAAAAACCATCATCACAGTGGGTATTTCGGTGTACCTGCTGAACAAGGAAGAAACAAGGGAAAGTGAGATATTGTTTCATTTTGAGGTTGATCCTTCAATTCTGATTGCAATAGGCTATTCTGGTGATAGGAAGACTTCTTTTGCCAGTTTAATACTATGCAAATAACTTGTTACCAGAACTGTGTTCACATACTTCTAGTAAATCAGTTCATCACCAGAACAGTAAAGAGTATTGAATACTGATTGTGTGTATGGAATAAACACTTTGTTTCATAGTTGAGAACAATTTATCATTGAATTCTTATGACTTCTGATCGGTTTTATCAAAATTGTCTCTCTTGGCAGTGGGGTTACTGCTCCAATACGGTTGTTTATGCATATACCCGACCTGATCGTCCAGAGTACTGTGTAGTCTTCTGGGACACAAAGAACAATGAGAAGTATGTGAAATATGTCAAGGGCTTGATTTCCATAACAACTCATGGAGACTTCTGTGTTTTAGCAACTAGAGCAGATGAAAATCAACCTCAGGTAAAGTGTTTGAATTTTCACTTGAAACACCCTGTTCCACATGTAAGTGCTTTACCCCAGAATAAGATGAAATACAAATTTCTGAATGTGTCTCTGTGTCATTCAGTTGTCATTTGACAGAATGGCACTGGAATGGACTCAGTGTTTAAAAACAAAGAACCCCAACAAAGTCATGGCAAAAATGTGCAGAACTGATTAACTGCCTATATATTTTAACTCCTATATATTTTAACGCCTATAACTCCTATATATTTAAACGCCATTAGTAACTTACTGAAAACTGCAGCCTTCCAAATTAATGTTTCTTTAGAAATATTTAGAATGATTCTCCAAAGACAAGATAAGAGCAGGAGAACATCAGAATGTAACAAATACTTAATCAGTCAGAAATGATGGGGGGGCAGGAAAAGTGAAATTTTTAGGTAAATATGTTTGTTTACTCCATTTGTTTATTTATTTTAAATGGAGTGACAAATGATACCATTTGGTTAATGTATGTTTGGTTTGTGTGATGGATTTTCTTCTCGTGTTTGCTTCTGAATTACTTTCTATATCACTTGTATATTGCTTACAAAGGAGGAACATGAGACCGAGTCAATTGGTGCAACGGTAAAAAAAAAAAGCTTTTTGCTGCTTTGCTTGACTGCACAATAGGTGGTGTACTGTCATAATGGCTTGAAAATCTGGTACCCATGGCCAAAACCATTTGGTGAAGTTGAGTGCAATAAAATGAGATTTTTTTTCTGGATTTTTCTTTATAATAGGAAACAAACAGTGGAGGGATATGGTGTAACTTTCTTGAGCATTTTAGCATCTAAGAATTACAGATAATGAGCATCTTTCAATTCTTTTGAAATGGCTCCAGTGTAATTATTAACACTGGGGGGTGTGTGTCAGCTTTTAGGAGATGAAGTGAACAAGCTTATCCTTTCAGTAGCAGTTCATTAGAGTTGCTTTCTGAAAAACAGATTTGTTTTGCAATAGATTTTGGTCATTAGAATTGTGATTTCAAGACGGCAAAAGGTACAGCAATAGCTGATGGGGAAAAAGACTCAGGAACTGTTTAAAGGTAAACGTGAGTAAGTTACAAAGAACTTACTGTTGATACTCATAGCAAGGTTTGAGCTTTCTGCTTTCATCAAATCAGACAATGATTTGATCTTCCCGCACCTGGCATCACCCTATCTAATTTGCGCAGCCTCTCTCGAATATCATTACTCCGTCAGACCTTGGCAGTCTCTGATCTACTGAGTTAGAGCCTCAGAAATAAGTAAAAAGTGCATAAAAGACAAATTGATTATAGAGTGAATGTTGGGATAATTTACCAGAGAAGAATTAATATAAACGTAACAGAAACAAAAATTAAATAATTTTAAAAGCCAGAAGTGGTTTCCTGCAGAGGTGGGGACTCAACATGTGTTTTTGGAAAAGATAAATTTGAAAATGCTGGTGGTATGTTTAACTCATGAAATAAAAATACTGGTTTTGAGAAGGTTTTATTAGTGGCAGAGACAGAATAATAATAATAAGCTAATTAATGAACAGAAATCCTTGCTCAGAACTTTTTCAGTGAAAGAATGAAGTTCATTCACAGTAGCTGAAAACCTAAATTCTGCCCTTCTCATGTAATGAAAGAGCTATCAATCAGCCAGTTTCAAGGGGTAAGCTGTACAGTTGCTGTAGACTTTACAGTAAAAGTTGCTACTTAATTTCTCATTCAAGACATTCTTATTTCTTTGTGCAATCATCATAAAGCTATTTAATCCTTAATTTAGATCTGGAAAAATAAATACATTAGCAATGACAATGAAGCACTGGTGTGTGGGTCAATTTTTATTTATTTTCCTGAGTTTAATAGACTAAGCTGAGGTACCTGTGCTACCAAAGCCTTCCCAAGCAGGATTACAAGAAGGGCTAAACTAACAAAACTCACTAGTTTTGTAGTATCTGCAGTACTGCAGGGTAGAGGATAGCTTTCTTCACAATTCTTCCCACACTGTAGTGTTCTTGGAGGTTCAAGGAGATCAAGGTCTGCGAAGGACCCTTGCGGTAGCCTAACTTCTGGGAGCTAGTGAGGGGCTCTGGTGCAGTTTATTAGATTACCTATTTGCATGGACAGCTATGCGACAGTTGAGTCACTAAGAAATTGCTGGTGTATCGTGCTAGTAAATCACTGCAGTGCAGCATGTGCTTCGCTCAGCAGGGGATGAGACACTGGCTGTCTCGCCCATGTGTCATCTGTACCACCTGCTGGTGGTACATCCCATGTAATGTATTTTGTCCGATAGATTTGCTCCTTCGCTTCAGACAGCTGGTCATGTCCCTGTTCTGTGCTTGGCTTTGTTTATAGTGCTAATTGGCAAATACCTCATTACTCTCATGCTTATGCTGCTTTATATTTACTGCAGTCGTGGTCCCTCTGTTTTCTGTTGCTGACCAGTGTCAGATTGTGTGAAATGTGGGTTATGAGATACACTTTCACAGAAAACCTCATACAACTTCCTGATTTACAAAAGATGCGGTAGTAATGACACTTGCTTTTATTTTCATACAGTATGTGCTGGTTCTCTGCAATTCTATTGGCACTCCCTTGGACCCAAAATACATTGATATTGGTAAGCAACCTGCAGTAGTTGTACTCTTACATTTTTTCTAGTCTTTATAATGAACTTACTATGCAAGCCTGTTGTTCAATGAAACAATCACTGTGTGGTAACACCCCTTGCATCCAAATGTTATGACTTTGTGTTCTATACATGGTTTAACTATGATTTTTATATTGGCTTCTCACTTACACTTGACTCTCCAAACGTGTAATCACGGATTCCCATGTTGTGAACTGTCATTTGTACTGGAAGTGACCTATCTCTCTGCAAAAAGTAACTCTTTTGTCTAAATTAATCTCTTTAGAGAAGTTAGTTCCAAGCCATAATGCTAATACTTGGTTTTAGTATTTAACAGACAGTCATTCTGTCTGATAAAATAGATGGGAAAAGTGTCTAGCAAAGTTTTGGTAAGAGAAATGATGAGAAAAGTAAGGTGAAGAACTGTAAGACAAGGAAGTAACAACAATTCACAGAAGCGTATAGGTAGGAAAAAATCAAGCCAAGAACAGAAATAGTTGAGGTCATAAAGATGATTGTTTTTCTCAATCAGTGCTACTGTCACTGAAATCTAGGAAATAAACTCTCTAACCAGAATGACAGGTTAGACTACTGAACAGTTTGATTTTTTTATTATGCAGTAGGTTTGTAAGTGTCATTTTATAACATTGTTCAGTTTTTCAGTGATAGCAGGAGGAAATCAGCTGTAAGTCATATATATATATACACATAGTGAAATTCATGGCTTATATTGTAGATCGTAATTGAAATGAGGAGTATCGTGCTCTGATGAATCAGTTTTACTGCTTTGTCCTCTGGAATGTGTGTGAAATATTGTGATACTTTTGTTACTTCTGTTTATGTCAGTTTTACAATGGATGGAGGGGAGAAAACAAACAAACCAACCAACCCCACTAAAAAACCCCAAACTGAGCACTGAAGTAAGATGGTGTGGTGGGTGGTGATAGTGTGGGTGGAGTGCCCGTTGTGTTCCCCCTGTCCCATCCTCTTTACTGAGCAGATGTTTACACTATATGTGCCTAATTAGTTTCCTGGACTGACTTGACAGGTGGGATTGGGGTGGTGGGAGGAGGATTCAGGGAGTTACAGGAAGTAGTTTCTATCATTTCTGCAGTTGATGTCTAAAATAAGTTCAGTGAATCATTCCTAAAAGGGGTCTTTTTGCCCTTTGCTGAGTACAAAAAAGGCCAGGGCAACCACCTCATCTGTGTCAGATGTCTAAAAATAGGTAAGACAAATCCCACTCAAATGATCAAAATTAGCTTTTCATATCCACCTCTAAGTCTGCATTTAAACTCTTTTTCTTTGCATTTTTCTAGTATTCTGTTTATATGAGCTTTGTAAAGCTATCTGTGATAGTTTTATTTATTTACATTATAAACAAAGGTATCAGTTTGTGATTCCCCTGTTACAACCCATCTCCTTCAGCTGTCTAAACAGAAGAAAAGAATCTTCCCTTGTGACTGAAAACAGTTAAAGAGAAATGCAGTTTAACTGAAAAATGCTGTAGTTGTTCCAACTGGGTTTGAATTGTGCTGAAGAGATTAAGCAATCTGGAAAAAGCTTCTCTTCCTTTAGTTTAACTAAGCATTCTGCAGTCTGCTGCTGTTCCCAACAGTGTTAGAGGATCAGTTTAATGTGGTTTCCTAGCATGAGTTCATTTGTGAAAATGCTAGGTGTTACAGGCTTCAACCTCATAGACAGGCAAATACCTGACGTGAGGAATACTTGTGTTTTTGAGTCCTAAAAAATTTCTGTAGTCTCAGTAGCTCAGACATAACAAGCAAAGTCTTTCTTTGCTGTATAGTAAACAGCCAAAGATTCAGCCTTTCTTAATATATGCAGTCTGTAAGACTCCTTTTAAGTTATCCCACCAAACTTACAGAAGGGACTGAAGGTGAAAGTGAAAAGCAAGCACCAACAATTGCAAGACTTTTGGAACATGTTGTATTGGTTTTATCATAGTTGCTTTCCTTTTCTGTGATCTTTGAAGATACGTCTTTATAGAACAACTTGATATAAGGTCAGTTTGTGCGAGATGTAGATGCTTGTACACAGTCAAGGCTTTAATATGCAGTATATCATGCTGTTTATCACAGTTGGAGCTTCTTGGCGGTAGAAAGTACAATTGGTCCAGTTTGACAGGGTGCTGAACTTAAGCAGTTGACTGGCCTTGCTGAGATCAATAGAGAGAGAAGACCTTGTAAAACCTTAAAGGCAGAAGACCTTCTGTAAGTTCTTTTAAGATTCCAGATGGTACACACATCTGAATTGTATGAATTGTCAATTTACAACATTTTATAAAATTATTTCAACAAAGTACTATTAATCTTCTAAAGACAAAATAGTTGTGACCATGTACAATGTTTGAGTCACCCCCAGGATGTGTAAATCTTACACCAGTAGTTCAAGAAGGGCTCAAAAAAAAGTGCTTATTCCCTTTATTCTGTTGAATTTTTAATTATGTCATTAGCTTTCTGATGCTTGCCTCTGCTAACAGTGGCAAAAAAGGATTAATCAGTCATTTTCTGGTGAAAGGCCATCACTTCAATTTCT
The DNA here is from genome assembly GCF_000696875.1 of Nestor notabilis. Lineage (NCBI taxonomy): Eukaryota > Metazoa > Chordata > Aves > Psittaciformes > Psittacidae > Nestor > Nestor notabilis. The sequence goes on along the minus strand of NW_009942115.1, from coordinate 5,797 downwards.
TTAGATGTTGATGTATGGTTACACTTTAAAGTTCTTCCTAATGTTGCTCTTTATTTTGACCAAGGGCATTTTTCTTTCTTTGCTTCCTGTGCCTTGTGTTTAGGGTCCTTCGCAGTACCTAGTGTTTGCTAGCCCATAAATTACTCTTTTCTACATTGTCTAGCATTATTATGTTCCATAGGTACAAACATTAATCAACACAGTTTATTCTCTGTTCGTTTCACAGGCGTTCTGTCAGAAGTCCTTTCATGAATAACTAAATATAAAGTATAGAAGGTTAAATATCTTGTTATATAATATCTTTTTAATGGAAACACAACAGATGGTATCTGCAAAGAAAATGTCACTCAGGCTGGATTATATCATCTTCTTACATGTGCTTAGGAGCACTGATATAACAAAGTGTTGAGTTATCTTTCACGTATGTGTTAGTGCCCAGTGCAATGAATGTAACAGCCTGATCAGTGTACAGGTGGATTAAAGGCATAGTGATGGAATCATGCCTCTGTGTGTTGCCTCCTTCCTGGACACCTTAACAAGGATAACTGACCTACATGTGAAACAGCACTTGAACTGCTGTTACTTGAAGTTGATAATTTTAAACTACAACTGATTTTCAGTATCTTGTTGTGTTTTGTAATCTGTGACCATTCATGAATTGTCCCATGTGCAGTTCAGTTGTCCGTGCTGCTGTCTGACACTTTATTCTATTTATGAGCGAACATTTCTAGAGACATTTGAATCAGGCTCTAAAATTAGTCTGATCAATAACATCTACCTAAGTTGGTCACAGTTTCTGAGAAACAGCCTCCAACAGGCTTCTAGGAAACCAGCAGTTTAGTCTTGCGTCTGTCTGTCAGATTGCTTCCTTTCAATCAGATTTAGGTGGGATTACTTGTCTCTCATGTTTGTATATCTCATTTCATATACTAGAAAGTGTCTCAGCTTTGTCATGCAGTGAAGTAATATAGTCATGCACTAAATCTGTTTTCCATTATTTTTTAAAGAAGATTAGACATGAAAGCAAGTGTTTTGTAACTGTTTTGAAGTGAGATGGAGTGAGTGTGGATGAAATACTGACATCACAAAAGATTGTTGGAGATGCCTGGATATCTAAGAAATAAAGTTTCCTTCAGAGAGAAGGTTTTATGAAGGGACAGTGAAGAGAAAAGAGGTGAGAAAAGACAAGAAGGGCCAGAGAAAACTTAAAGGGCAGTTGTTCCACATGTTGATGTTCTTTTGATGGGGTGATGTGTTTAATTGATTTCAGTATTTGATCATTGAAAAGTAAGACAACTGTTTAAATGTTTTCAATATCTGAAAATTAGAGTGTTAAGATATTAATAATGAACTTAGCTATCTGTAGAATCAGTGGGAAGAGATAGACAATCAAAGAAGTCCACATGTTTAGCATGGAAAGCTGCCATGCAGTGGAAATGCTGACTGGAGGAACATCCTCTTGCCCCCTGACTTAAGGTGCTTGCTTTTCTGTCTGTTTAATAGCCAGAGCATGAATTCTTTGAAGGGCACTGATGCCCCAGTGAGCAACACTTGCTGCTAAAATTGAGGCCACTGCATAAGATGATAATACTTCTCTACACTAAAGAAAACTAAGTAGTTAAACCAGCTGCCTAGAAAGGAATTCTACATCTTCCTCTGCCTGAAGGGATTGAAACAAGCATCTTTCCTTTCCCAGGAAAGGACAAGTCCCATTCCTTCCTTCTCTGCTCAGCAACAGCCCAAACTTGGGAGTGGCTGGGGCATCCTTTCCTCAGATTCAATCTATGCTGTTACACAGCCAAGAAGGAAAGCATTTTAGAAGCAGAGTGTAGCCCAATGATTAAGGCTCTGAGGTGAGAAGAGGGAGTAGAATACTTTTATTTGGAAGGGACCTACAGCGATCATCTAGTCCAACTTCCTGACTACTCCAGGGCTGACCAAAAGTTAAAGCACATTATTAAGGGCATTGTCCAAATGCCTCTTAAACACGGACAGGCTCGGGGCATCTTAGCACCTCTCTAGACAGCCTGTTCCAGTGTTTGACCACTGTCTCTATAAAGAAATGCTTCCTAATGTTCAATCCATGCTTGATTTTAGTTTCCTTTCCCACATATTTTTCTGTTTCTATGTATTTTTTAAAATGTTTGCTTGTTTAATGCCTGTCCAGTATAAAATGCTAGAGCAATTCTAGAAAAAATTCCCATATGCCCTCCTTTTATGCAGTTGTTTAAGCTATGTAGGCAATTTTGTAAAAGTTTTGGTTCCCACACATAGATGCTCCTTTCCTGGATGTGTTTCTGAAAAGATGTGATAATGATGATTGTGTCTGTATGCTGTGTATCCCTCTCCCCTCTCCCTATGATTTCATATTTTGCATAAATCCTTCCATGGCTGTTGGAAACAAGGGAAAGCCCTGCCCTCCCTGCTTGCTGCTCATTCCTGCCCTCTCCAGAATTAGTGGTTTTCTGTTTAATCCAACTTAAACTAATCTTTTATTTATTTAATTTAGAGGTCAGTTAGATGAATGAACTGATCCAGCTTACTGTGGTCAAACTACTGCTAGAGCTGATACAAAAGAAATGTCAGGGTAATGTGCCAGGGGTTGATATGTGGGTTGTTTTTTTTGGTAGCAACCATCAGTTTAAGTCTTAGGCATGCTCATAAACTGCCTAATTGATTGTATTCCTCTGGATAAAGAATGGATGTGTTGCCATCTTGTTTCTGTATCACGATAGAACTTATGTGAACATCCTTTTTTTTTCCCCAATTGGGATACTTTGAAGTGTTCACAAATCGTAGAATGGTTTGAGTTAGAAAGGACCTTAAAGCTCATCTAGTTCCAACCCTCCTGCCATGGGCAGGAACACCTTCCACTAGACCAGATTGCTCAAAGTCCCATCCAAGCTGTCTTTGAACACTTCCAGAGATGGGGCATGCATCTAGGTAAATGAGTAAGTTTAGCCTCCATGGGAGTTGTAGGTCAAATGGGGAGTCTAAGCCCATTCAGAGATGGGCTTAGTTTAGCCTTGTCTTGGAGTAAAGTGTTTAAACATTGACTAAGCTGAGTCCAAATATGAGGCTTAGTACTAAAATCTTGTGATCTGAGCAAGAAAAAACCTCATTCCCACACAGGTCAGGAGATTCTCATGTTTCATTTTTAAAGGATAAAAGCATTGATTGTTACAGCATGTACAGCTGCAAGGTAATGAAAGAACACAGAAAATACATGGAATTTATTAATGCTGCTAATGAAACAGAGGAGACTGCATCTTCAGTTGTATGTGACTAATTATTGAAATGAATGTGCTATATGAAGTACACTGAATTACATATAATGTAAACAACTGTATTGCTCACATGTTAAGCATCATCACTAAGCCCTCTTACCCAGTATTTACATTTATACTGGAAAGTATTCTACAGCCATCAGGTAGCTTACATAATTCACTTGGTTTCAAAGAAATAAAATCTGTTCAACCTGTCTTTGGCCATCTGTTTCTCATAGCTCTGCTCTTCTTTATGGCAGGCTTATAGCTCCCTCCAGAGTTCTGTTCCTTGCTAAAATACAGAAAAAAATGTGATTGCTGTAAAAGAATCAGATTTTGTGCTCACAGCATATTATCTGTATGACTCGGTTTTGCTAACAGCCTGGGCTACACATTTCTTTTGAATTTGCCTGTTTTGTCTGGTAGCGTACTGATTTACCTGTAGAATTTAATGACATTGGAGGATTTACTTAATAGGTTTCAACATTTTTTCTATGCCTTTTGATGTGCATTCACTGGTTTTCGGATGAATCGAAGGACTGTAAAAGGGAAAAAAAAAAAAGAGCCACAATGCAGGCAAGACAGTGCATTATAAAGAATAATGTAATGGTTTGAGTATATAAATGTATCATATGTATTTTTTATTTAGTTCACCAAACATTGGCAACAGGAATGAGATACTCAATTTATCCACATACCCTAAACGGGCTTAGGGCTAAAAGTATAAAAAAAATGCCCAGCCTTCCTACACTGTGATCTTTGGATGCAATAAAGGAAATTTAAGTGCACACTTTGCTAGATATTTAAGTTGCTGCCATGCAGATAAGGAACTGTTGTTTGGCCCAGCTGTTAACTTAAGACACAAACAGCATTTCTAGTTCTTGTCTAACTGAAAATTTGTTAACTGCTTTTAAGTGGTGCTAATCGAAGAATCTCTTATAGATTGTCAGCTTTGGAGTAGTATTCCTTTTATTTATATTGGAATAATTACAAATATGTCAGATATCAAGCTATTTTGTAGATCTTACTGGAGATGTGAAATATTTCCAAATTGGTCATAAACCTGACAATTCGTTTATATGTATTTGATGTCTTCTGCATTTAGCACATGGAAATTTGCTGGAATAATAGGGAGAACAGTGCTGATTGTAAAATTAGAAGTGTAAAAAATTTCTCTGTTCTTCCGACCAAGACCACAAGGCCCCAGTGAAAACTGCTGCTAGGTTGTGTGTGTGTGTTGTTTTGGGTTTTTTTTGGGGGGTGTTGGTTTGGTTTTGTTTGTTTTTTCCTTTTAACCTATGGAGATATGGTGTCATCCATTTAGGAAAAAAATTACAAATTAACATCTAGTCCAATACTTGCTGCTCTAATTTTACAACCATTTGGGTTTCATAACAGGGCCGTTGTTTGTCACAATGACCAAAACACATGTGATAGCAGCTTCAAAAGAAGTGTTTTACGTCTGGCAGTATCGTGTGGCCAAGAAGCTCACAGCAATGGATTTTAATCAGGTAGCACGGACCAGAAAAGAAGGCAGGGAAAGGTTTGTCTTATGACTTTGTCATTTTTCTTCCTTTCCATGGGTATCATTGATAAAGTTGGATTCTCCCATGCCTAAGATGTGAACACATGTCTTCACATTTTTTTTACTCAGATTTGCTGACTTGCCTAAAGAATACTAAGACTAAATACTGAAGAATAGTTTTTCTTAACAAATGTGTGTTTGTTATCCAAATCTCAGACTTTTTTGGACTAGTTCCTGTTCAATGTCTCCATATAAACATAGAATCATAGAACAGTCTGGGTTGGAATGGACCACAAGATCATCTAGTTCCAACTCCCTGCCATGGGCAGGCACACTTTCGAATAGACCAGGTTACTCAAGGCTCTGTCCAGCCTGGCCTTGAACGCTGCCAGGGATAGAGCATTTACCACTTCTTTGGGCAACCTGTTCCATTGCCTCACCACCCTTGCAGTAACGAACTTCTTCCTTATATCTATCCTGAACTTCCTCTCTTTGAACCCATTACTTCTTGTCCTGTTGCTACAGTCCCTGTTGAAGAGTCCCTCTCCAGCATCCTTGTAGACCCCTTCAGATACTGGAAGGCTGCTATGAGGTCTCCTCACAGCCTTCTCTTCTCTGGGCTGAACAGCCCCAACTTTCTCAGCCTGTCTTCATACGGGAGGTGCTCCAGTCCTCTTATCATCCTCGTGGCCCTTCTCTGGACTTGCTCCAAGAGCTCCATGTCCTTTTTATGTTGAGGACACCAGAACTGGACACAATACTCCAAGTGAGTTCTCACAAGAGCAGAGTAGAGGGGCAGGATCACTTTCTTTGACCTGCTGGTCACGCTTCTTTTGATGCAGCCCAGATACGGTTGGCTTTCTGGGCTGCAAGTGCACATTGAAGCTGGCTCATGTCAAGCTTCTCATCAATCACCACCCTCAAGTCCTTCTCCGCAAGGCTGCTCTGAATCACTTTTCTGCCCAAACTGTAGCAGGGTTGCCCTGACCCAGGTGTAGGACCTTGC
>NW_009942114.1:53434-56026 GCF_000696875.1 Nestor notabilis | reverse complement strand
TTCCAATCCTAGCTATTCTATGATTCTATGATGGGATACAGTTTTTAGTGGTCATTGCACCAAGGAACTGCTTCCCACCTTTTTCCATGGACGACTCCTTTTTGCCCAAAACGAATAGACGTTTACTCTCTCTTTCCACCAATAGTAAAACAAGAATAGCATTATGCCATTTCAAGAATGAAGCCAACCAGCCAATCTTTCAGAGTATTTAATTTCTCTAAGAAGCTACACTATACTACTGCAGATATTTCATGTACTTATGCTTCATAAATCAAACTTGCTGAATATGGAAGTTGTCAGCAAGAACTTTATTTTCATCACAACCATCATATAGCAGTCTTGTATTTCATGATTTACAATATACCCTTAAAATTTCATAAAATATAAGGTTTCTTGGTAAGATATCTACAGCTAATGACCAAATTTATCCTTTTATATTTCCAACTACTTTAGAGACATCATAATAAAGACAAAGATTTACCACTTGACCTATTGTCTTTACGTTTTTAAAGCCTACACAGCAGAAAAAGTGCTTGCCATCTGCTGCAAGTATTGTTCCAATTTACCATTTTTTTTATCTTGCATGAAGTTTGTTTTTTTAATTAACCATTGTATTAATGAATCTAATTGATACTAATTTATCCCAGAAATTCTCTCAAATGCCATTTTCTTTTTATATCCACTGATTCCCAGTTGCCAAGTATAGATCTTATTAAGTGTTGGTAATTCAGTTACTGAAATTCAGTATACACTTTAGGATCTATACCCCCAAGTACCCCCAGTATTTGCTTTCAACACCTCTAAAGATTAATTGTTGTTTGGCTGTTCTTCAAAGTTTCTGCATTGATAAGTGATCCTTCCTATTTGTTCTTATCCATTTCTTTGTTATACTGGTAAGTCTTCATCTTGCAACTCTTCGTTAGGACTGGCTTTACATTGACAATTTATAATCTAATTAAAACAAACAAGCAAACAAACAAACCTTCAAGTAACGTCAGTTAAAAAGTCGTCAAGAAAAAAGCTGATCTCATTTGGTTTCAGTCACTGCTCCATTCTGAGAGATTGTATTAAACCCTGACCCCAGGCAGTTTCAGGCTCACCCATGCTATTTCATGGGTGGCTCATTCCAGGCGTTTCACACCCACGCATGGACTCGGACTCACTGTCAGCACCTGACTCATCCATCTGATCCAAAGAACTGACCTCTTTCCCCCCACCACTGCTTCCATAACAGACACCAGCGCCCTCTTTCATGGAGTTTTCATAGTTCTGGGATCCAGCATTCTATCTGTATGTTTGACACTGCTGGTTATCCAAATCTTTCAGCCACCACGTAAAACTGCTCAGAATGGACATGTTTTTCTGGTCTAGTATTAAAGTAGGAGGTTTTATGCATTTGGCTGTTTAGATGGCTAGGTTTCTATCTTAGGTTTACAAATACTGACAAATGCACATTATAGATCCCCCTCCAGATGCATGTATTAGTACAGCTAGTAGGTAAGAAAGAGAGAAAGATGAGACCAACCTCACAGCTGAGAATTGTTCAGTACACAACTCTGTCTAGGTACAAGGACAAACACACACTGAAGCAAGAAAACTAAAAAAGGTGGTCACACAGGCAATTAGCATGAAAACTGGAAGGAAGTTATTAAATTAGTCATTAGATGGGATCTGTAAGTACTAGCTATTGAAAATAATCCCTCTATTTGAACCTCTGTGCTTGAACATAGGAGCTGATAGTTAATAGTCTATGGACACTTTCTGACCTTAAAATCTATTACTCTAAAGCAGGCACTTCTCTCTCTCTGGAATCCAAAAGTATGATCTAATAGCAAATGTTGAATTAAAAGACACAGCACTCAGAAAAGAGATTATTTTCATTACTACATACCTCACAAGATGCACAAGTATTTGCATTTGAAAAATAAGGTTAATGTTAAACTATAGTATAATCAGTTGTGCTTCATTACACAATCTTACTGCAGCTGCAGCAGTATTTGTTTTCGATACAATTACAGAGACACTTAGCACTTTAAAGCAGAAAACAATTTTTCAGTTTATGTGCAAAGCCTTTTTTTACTTCCCTGTTGGCTATGCCATTGGAAATATTATTAAATCTCAAAATCAGTCATGTATACTAAGAAATCTCAACATGACAGTAACAAAACCCATTTTAAACATCTTTCGATAAAAAAATATTCAATTTTTATATATGTACCTATATTTTTTTTTTTTTCTTAGGAAAGACTCTAGGGTAACAAAAGGGTAATGTTGCAGAGACTAAGCTTCCCTAGAAACACTGTTCATACTAACATATATTCAAGTTAAGTCATGCTTATGAAACTGAATTTACATTCAGTAGCATAACTACTTTCATACTCATTTGGTCTTTGAATAAAACAATACGACAAAGACTCAGAAATTTTCTGGCTCCCCTACAATCCATAGAAAGAAAATTGTTTGGGGCTTTGGTTTGTTGTGTTTTGTTGTTGGGCTTTTGTGGGTTTTTTTTTTTTGGTGTTTTTTTTTTTTGTGGTTTTTTTTTTTTTTTTTAAATCTAGATGCAACTCAAGAAACACAACAAAAAAAAAC
>NW_009942114.1:0-53397 GCF_000696875.1 Nestor notabilis | reverse complement strand
CTACAATCCTCACCACAGACCTTCCATTTCTGACTCCTTCCCTACTGAATACACACAAGATTAGTTCATTAAGCTACATTTAGCCTCTGTGACTACTTTGCAGTTTGTTCTGTTTCTTTAGATCTTGTATTTCCCAGTTTTGCTTAGGTAAAACAATCTAAACATTTTCAGTAAGAGCTTCAAAAATAGACTTATAATGAACAAACACAAGAATGACACAGATGTTATTCACGAATTTTCAAAAGGCATCATCTCCTGATGACTTTTGTAAGTTAACTAAGAGAAAATGGTTTTTAGACTAAATTTTCCCTGTCAAGAATATTTTTCTCCCTCTCCCCAATTATTTACCAATTCTGACAAAATCAGCAGTTTTACACTAGTGAAAATTACTATAGAGGGTGCAAAGAATCCTCAAGTATAGTTGCAATGGAAGCAGTGGATTTAAAGAAATAGAATTGACAAAAGTAGCATTCAGAGCACCGTGGAAAAAGCACCGTGGAAAATGTATTGAATGATTGTGTACAGGTAGAATTCAGGACTTATACAGCAGAAAGGGGCCTTCTGTCTTTTATTTTGCACTACCAGGAACTGCTGTGATGCAGTTGTCACTGAGAAGACTCGGTTCAAAATTGAGGATGAGGTGGGGGGTTGGAAGAAAGGCACTTTGTGAACATCTGTTCTGCTAGGACCAATCATCCACCCTTTATTTTATAGAACATGTCATACAGTGATGAGAATAGTATGTCCTGTGTCAAATCAATGAAGCAAGCACTTTGTCCTGTACTTTAGCAATCATCCTGAAAGATTAACCTGCACAGCATGTATCCATACTTCAGTCCAATTATATTCCCAGGGAGCAGATTCTTGACTGCATCTCATCTACAGGCAATGCAGGCAGGGGGCACCTCCAAGCAAGCTGGGCCCAGCTGGCATGCTCTAGTCCTTAACAGAGTTCAGAGCAAGGCTCATGGACTATCCCACCTTCACACAGAATGTTACAGTGACTTCAGGTTTATTCTCCAAGAACTTGTCCCATTAGTTAGGGCTTCAAAACTGAGTTAAAATAGTTATTATTTCAAGCATTCCTAATTTTAGTTTCTATGTTTGTCTAGAAAGTATTCACTACTGAGTAGCTGAAGGTACAATACAGATATCAACATATAGAATTATGTCATCTTTGGTTACTTACTGTGGCAGTAATCACAGTAAATGGGGTTTTTTGGGTTGTTTTGTGGAGTTTTGTTTTTTTTTTTTTTTTTAATTTAAATTAATTTCCTAGCCAAGCGCACATTATACTTTCCACTGACTGTGTCATATGCAAATTTAGAGATTGCTAGAACATAAAATCAGTATATAATTGTTTTTGAAAGGGACAGGAGAGAGAGTTTGCTAGTCTGGACACAGAATCAGTGCTTAAAAAAAAAAACAGTCCCAAACTGGAAAAGACCTTTGGACATTTCTATTTACCTTCTGTGTTTCCTTATATATTAGTTTCTGAAGTTCAAACACAGCTATCTTGAAAATGGAAAATTTCTAGTTTTGCTTCAACAGTGAAATCTAGTAAACTATTTTCTTCCCATTGCTGCATTAAGCACTGGGAATTAAAGGGCAGGAAGTTTTAAAAGCTTAATTCTGGTGTCAAAAATAGTCTTGAACAGAAAAATGGCAATTCACATAAGTTACCTGGAGAGAACATGGCAAAAGAAAACTGTAACTTTTAGTCTATTTGCATGTCACTCTCATAAGTGTGGCTCTGGTTGTCTATATACTCATCATAGCCTCTTTAAATGAGCTGCCCATTACTGACAGCTAATGACTGCTACCAAAGAGGTAAAGTATCATTGTACAAATCCTGCTCCTGAATTTTGACTGTCAGACACTTGCTGATAACGTTAACATATAGTAATTTGTAGTTCTCCTCTCATAATCTTTCCAGCCAGGGTGAACCTTATCCTCATTGATCCTCATTAATATGAGCTGTCTACCTCCTTCCCCATCTGCTCTGCTACTGTCAACTTTAGATTGCTTTTCTAGCGCTCTAGCCTCTGCTTGTTGAATCTTACAAATAATTTTACTAGGTCTTTCTTTTTTGTTGTTGTTTTTTGTTCACTTTTTTTAAAATATGCTAGTTAACATGTTCAATTCTTCTTTCTTTGGTTGAATTATTCCCTTATTCTTCTTGCTTTTTGGAGTTTTCTCTAAAATATGCTCCCTTGACATACTGCAATCCTAGGTGAAGACACTCTGAACACTTGCTAACATAACCAGTAAGGATATCCTTATCCTTCAGATAAGCTTCTAGGTTGTTTGTTTCTGGTACAGGAAGCAGCAACTGCTCATCTGGAGCAGATCACTTATTTTGCATCTCCAGCACAAATGCAAATTGCTATTTCTGTCATTCTGGGAGCAAGGCAGTGACCACATACCTCACTAAGTTACACGTTCCATTCCATTGCTGTTGCTCCTGCTCCTGTTTTATTGACCTGCCAAAGAGAAATACTAAAAAAACCTAGCTAAGAATAATTCAGTTTCATGACTCCGAAAAATACCAAAAAACATTGCTCTGTTGCATCTAGTATTATAGCATGCCAGTGGTAATTCTTGTAAAGTGCCATTTCAGGAGCAGTAAGTGGGATAGAAACAGCCTACATTTTTTTTTCCCCATTGAATGTACGTTGAGATGCTGTGCAGAATAGAATAAACATTTAAAACAAAATAATTGGAGCTGAACCTCTTTGTAGATTTACCACTTTAATTAGAGCTGATACTCAAAAAGTTCTTCACTTCAATATACAAATTGTCATTAATAAAGACAACAGTGAAATGTAAACTGTTCTTTTACAAAAACTCCTAGTCAATGACATGAATTAAAAAACATCATTACTAGTCAGCAAGATAAAAACATGTAAACTATTGTACCTCATCTGTAAGTTTGAATTTCTTCCTATGCTGCATCTTTATGTATCAGTTTTGCTCAGCATTCATTGTATCTCAGAAAAAAAGCCAAAACAGTCTTCGCAATTTCCTGAGAGAAGACTGTTTTTGGCAGGAGTCTGAATTAAAATGGAAGCTGTATCAATGTTATGCATTATTACTAAGGACAAAATTTAAGAGTCGAAACTAAAAGCAGGCATTTTCTCAAGCTGTTCATATCCACACTAGTCCAGCAATCACCAACTACAGAAATATAATTCTGTAGATTTCTGTCAGGGATATACTGGAAATGATTCACTGTCTCTGGTATGCAGTAATTATATTAAACCAGACATGAATCTGGTTAGAGCAGGACTTTAATTATTAGTTTCCCTCCCAAAAAAAAAGAATGCTGGATTCATACTGTGTGTGTATGGATCCATATCCACCACCACCATCACTCATTCCAGGAATAAAGCTCACTCTCCTGAAGATGCTCCCACAGGTGGGAATCACCAAAACAGCTTCTATCCAGACGGGTACAATGCTGTCCATGCATGCAACCATCGCTCTATGCTATCAGTATTTATATGCTATACATATATCAGTTTTATTTCCACTTCAAAGCATATGCAATTATAATTCTCTTGACCAAGGCACATAAAGCAAAGATATGTTGCTCAGTACCACAGTACCCACAAACTCCAGATGGTAGTTATTAAAGGGCTGTTTCTAGTTCATAAGCGATGACAAAAAATAAGGCCACAGCATACTTTGAATAATTAGCTGTTCTAAAAGTTTCCCACAGCAGGTAACAGCTCCTTTCCTACATACAAGTAAGAACTACTACATCTGGAATCTCTTTAAAGCATTAGGTCTCTGCTGTGGCACATCCCCTCCTACTGCTTTCTCCCTTATTGCCACCCCTACCTCCACAGTTATCACCCCATAAAAGCCAGTCAACACAGAACACAGGAGCATACAGGCACTCCATAGTGCCAGGAACCTGACATCACACAACACTACCAACAATCTCTCCAGGTACTTACGCAAGTGTATCCTTGATCATCTTCTAATGAGTCTCTGGCAATGCTCTCTTGCTGAGGACTGTCATTTAACTCAGGTTGCAGAATCACAGGTGCCTCTGAGACACACAGGGGTCACAAAGTCACAACAAACTCAAGTCACCAGCTGAGCACTTACACCACCTCCAAACTCATTCTGAGGTTGCAGTGGTGACTTACAGCTAGCCCAGTGTGTTGCAGCAGGTTGCACTGGGCACATTCCACTTACCAAGCTAGATATGACAAAGCCAACCTGTGAATATTCTAGAAATTACAGAAAACCATTAGCACTGAAGCGAGGACTTCAATTACTGTTAAAAGTTTCAGTCCAGAGTAAACTGAGAAGCCCTCACACAACTACTCAGTAGTTCTGGAAGCACTTACACACAAGTGTTTTGCGTCTCCCTCATTAGCTACAGTGATGCTTCTGAATAAACCAAGATTTGAGTACCACATGCTTACTGATAAGCAGCTTGAGATTCATCTTATATCCAAGTTCAACTTATAAACAAAAAATAAGGCTTTTCATTATGTAATTCCTCAAAGGAGTCAAAATAATAATTCTTAGCACCAAAGACACAGCAGAACAGACCTCTACAGCCACAGAAGACATGTTCAGCACTTGTCTCTAACTCCATTCCTGAGAAGAACCAAATACAAATCAACCAAAACAAGAAAAAGTATTACTTTATTTTCTGACAGTGTTCTGCAAGCAGACACCTGCAACAGATCCTTCTAAATTATAACTTCCACAAACAACCAAAACAGGATATTTACCTATAGGCTTTGAGTAAAACACATACAGAAAAGGACTGAAGATTCACATGTTGCTAAAGCCCTTGTGATTAGCTGGATCTGCTACAGGTGAGTCTGCCCCTCCTCTGTCCCCACCTATAGAACCACTTCCAGGTCCTTTCTGTCACTTCTTCACTTTGCCGAGTGAACAATTACTTCTTTAATTTTTCTTAACTCCTTTATCAAAAGGCGACCTTTTCTATTTAGTGCTGTAGCACGGCCACAATCTTAATCTTTCTGGGAAAAGCAGCTGTTCTGTTTCTGCAGTAGCTACTGCAGAACGCTTGTTTTTACACCTCCTGGCATTGCTTTCTGGCAGCAATTGCTGACTAGCAATATGGTCTGAAGCCAGAAGTGGGTTGGGAAAGAGCAAAAATCTAATGTCTTGAATTGTGATGTTAATTAGAAACCAGAAAGAATTGTCTTTCTTTGTAGGCCATGCCATATTTTAGATATGAATGCAGAAAGCTGATGGATGTTAACAGATCCCCCTGTGACTTCCCAGCACTACAGGAAGGAAAGGAAAATGACTGTGCAGCCAGTTTGAGTAATTAGGGGCCTTAATTAGAAAGTAGAACTATGCTTCCGGCATCCGTATAATTTTGCCTGGTTTCCATTAAGAAATATGTTTTCTAGTTTTCCTCCAGGTTGTCTTCAAACAAAGCTTTCTGCTTTTGAATGTGACTATTAGATTAAATTACTGTGTATTTAAGACTTAAAGCTTAATTCAACACATTATTTAAGGATGTGTTAATTTTAATCACCTGGCTTGTCTCATTTAATAGTGCATTAATAGGATATTTCACCTGGTCACAGTTAAATTCTCTTTATGTGCTTCTCTTAAACCTTTAAGTCAGATATAAGATGAGGATCAGTCCTTATCTTTTCGCTTTGTATTTATAATATTTAATTTTTCCTCTTGACTTCAGAAGAAAATACAGTAGCAGTAGTTTGTTGGTTGTCTAGAAATTCACATTTCCCTTCCTTTTTAGATCCTATTGATTTCCGTTTCCAGCTGCATACCACTTACATGGTTATTTTCATTCCCTTTTTTGGGATTCAGAACATGTCAATGAGTTATAAACATACATTTTAAAACAATTTTCTGAGCAGGTAGGGTATTTTGAAATTCTTGTCACATAATAGCATACCACCTTAATGTCAAGATAATACATTTACTAAGGGAAATTGATTTGTGCTATGATATTGCTGTGCTGTTGCCAATGTCCTGATTCTTTCAACTCTGAAAAGCTGAAGAAAATAAAGCAAGCACTCTGAGACAACCTCCAAATACAGTGGTAAATCTGATGTGTAGTGGTTGTGCTACTCAAGTGCTGGGAATGTCCAGAGTCCATTCATTAATTGAGGTAATTGTAAAAATATTCTGTTAGCACCTTTATTAGGACAGTGACATCTATCATTCAAAAAAGTTTACTGGTGGTACGTAAGAAAGCTATCTGAAAATTAAGCTACTAAATATTTTATACTGTAGCCTCTGAGTGCCTTTCAAATTTTCAGACAAGCACAAGATCAAAGTAACAACCTATCCAAATGGGAGAAAAACGTGTTTTTAAGCATTGCTCATACTTTCAGAAAGAACATTGCTCAAGGCTGTTTCTGAATCTGTGTACACACACACATATTTCAACCAGGGGTCATGCAAGAACTCCAGCTGTAAGGAGTTAAAGAATCTTAAAGTATTCTGGCTAAGAAAATTTCTGCAAATAACCAGTGACCTTAGTGATGCTTTAAATGTAAGCATTGTTAATACATCTGTAGGATAAGAGGAAAAGAACTCTTCATTAACATTTTCTCCTGCTCTAGAAAACTGTTAAATGTGAAATCTTTCACTGAAATCAGAGCAATAATAAGACTTACATGATTGCTGTTGACTGAAAAGATTGTCACCTAAAGCTACAACGTTAAAAGAGCTGGATGAAATTAAAACAGAATAAGATATAGATACCTATATTCTAAAGCCTTCTTTAAAAAATCCATAGTGTTTCTTTTTCAAATGGTGTTCAGGCCTAAATCCTGCTGTTCTTTCTCTCATGTTGCTGAGAATAGAAGATGGAAAGTAGATAAAAATATGGGACTTTTAGAAAAGACTTGAGTTCCAGCATCGGAAGTGTCCTATTTTAAACTAATGCTGTTCATGGAAAAGAAAAAAAAAAAGGAGAAAAAGAACTATCCATAGCAACCACTGTTAATTAAATAGAGTGAATATCATACATTTTCAAAAGCTTTTCTATTTATAAAAGAGTTTGGTAATTTACTGTGCAGTGGTAGCCAGTATCACAACTCAGAAATCTTTTTTCAGCTCTACATGAAAATTGGCCTCTCAAGGCAAACTGTGTTTTTCAAAACTGGTAAGTGAAAAAAAAAACCAGATCATAATCAAAGTCAACGTATAATATATACAGGTGTATTTTATGTATTGCATCAGAGTAGTCATTATCTTTTCTCCTCTTGGAACATTTAGGTTCTGAAATATGCCCACTAGTTTTACAAATATTTTCCCCCTAGAGTACTATCAACACACCGGTACTGGTAGTTAATTATAGGCTTTGTGCTGGAAATAAGACAAATAAAACACCTCTAATGCAGCAACAAACTGGGAAGTGGAGTCTGAATTAAGTGAATACTTAATACTACCTTTATTGCAGTGGGAATGGAGGAATTATTTTGAGACTATGGTGTTTGCTTGCAATATTTTTCCAACTGCTTCTAGAATACTGACAAGAAAAAGCAGCTTGTTACATTTTGTCACCGTATCACCACTAAGGCTTAGTCCTTAGACAGTGTGTGACATGGGCCACTGTAGTGTTTTTGTGTGGCAAGTTTTGGTTAGTGAGTGGGCTACAGAGATGGCTTCTGTCAAAAGCTGCCAGAAGCTTCCCCTATGCCCAAGAAAGCCAGTGCCAGCCAGCTCCAAGACGGACCCATTACTGGCCAAGACCAGTGATGGTGATAATGCCTCTAGGGTAACTTGTTTAAGAAACCGAAAAAGTCACTGTGCAGGAGCAATTGCAACCAGAGAGAGGAGTGAGAATATGTGGAACTGCAGCCCAAGGGACAAACTCACATTGGAGAAGTTGGTAGAGGACTGTCTCCCATGGGAGGGACCCCACTGTAGCAGAGGAAGAGTGTGAGGAGTCCTCCTCCCCTGAGGAGGAAAGAGGGGCAGAGAGAACATGTCATGAACTGACTGCAACCCCTATTCCCCATCCTCCTGCCTGTCTGGAGCAGGGGAGATAGAAAAAATTGTGAGTAAAGAAGTTAAGCCTGGGAAGAAGGGAGGGGTAGAGGGAAGATACCTTTAAGACTTGGGTTTATTTCTCATTACCCTACTCTGATTTAATTGTAATAAATTAAATTTTCCCAAGCTGAGTCTTTTTTTCCTGTTACTGTAACTGGTGAAAGATTTCTCCTTGTCCTTATCTTGACCCATGAGCCTTTCATTATGTTTTCTCTCCCCTGTCCAGTTGAAAAGAAGAGTGATACCATGACTTTGGTGGATACCTGGTTTCCAGCCAGGGTCAACCCACCACAGCCACCCACAGGTGATAGTCCTTGCACTCTTCCTAGAGTGCAAATAGCCCTGGACTGCTAGGAAAAGCAATCAGTGTGTAATTGTGCACAGCTTCCCAGCTGTGAATCAAGAACCTTTACTCTTTCTGAAGTCTTTATTCTGTCCTGTGCGTTGATATAGGGGAAAGCCCAAGCCTGAAAAGTAATACATTAGTATATAATTAAGCAATATATCATAATGTTTACAGAGACACATAAGAAGCAAAATCTTGGCATTCTCTTTCAAATGCATGTTAACGAAAACCAGTGATTTAAGTACAGCTTTAAACTTCCACCAATTAAAAGTTTTGATGTCAGCTAAGACAGAGAGTCTTTCGTTCTTCTGCTATGGCAAACGCATGATAATGTGACTTCGTTCAACTGTTTTTTGTCACAGGCCACATTAAGTGCCATTACCCTTTATTTCCCTTGAGCTAAGAATGTACCTACTGTGGCTAAGATGATGCATGGTGACTGACTACAAGCAGCAGTTTGAATGTGAACTTGACCTATCACAACTTTCTTTTAATGCCGTTCTTCACAGCTATTACTGTGGGATTATTTTAATTTTCTGCCGGGGAGAAGAAGAGTTATGCCATTTTCTAGATTTTATTTTCACAGGAAAACAAATGCACAGCTATTCTGTACAACTGCGGTGACATGTGTGTCATGCTATTTTAACTAGCAGCAGAAGGACTGTTATTTTAGAGAGGAGAATATGCTCATGCTGTGCACTGGATTCAGAGGAAAGGCAGCACGGTCCTCTTGGATCTGTAGGCTTAGAATTGTATGGCCCAGATTTTCTTGGCCAGATACAAAATTAGGCAGCACTGGTGAAGTGCTAGTGCAGGGCTGCGGTGAGGGATGCCCTCAGGCTCTCTTTTCTCCTACCTCCTTTCTCCATCTTAAGTCCCACGTATGATTCTTCAGCATGAAGAAGAGATGGGTCAGCTTGCAGACCTCAGATGCACATTCTGTCTGCCCTGTGAATGCAGCAAAATTTATCAGCCATAAAAGATGCACTAAAAAAGGCCGTGGCTATCTGATGTGGAGCCTGACCATTCAGCAAATCTGTGCTGCCATTTGCATAATGTCCTTTTCTCAGTAATACACATGAAAGAAAGAATAGCTACATAGCTCAGATGGAAAGGAATTCCATGTGACAAAGTAAAACCACCCCAAAGGCTTGTGGCCATCACTGGAAATGCTGGAGTAACTCAGAAATCAAAACAAGAATATGTTATAATGGGAAATGTCACACAACTTCAGTGCATGGTCACCAGTCATTATTTCTACCATTTATGTAACAATTTTCTGTAGGTCTCTGGTGTTTCAGCTTTGAAAGTGCATATCTCACCTTATAAACCAGACATTATATGTCATTTCCTTCAAAGACACAATGATTTGTTTGTCCTTAGTATTATTCTTCAGGCATTGTTGTCTTTCCTTATCATATTCAGTCTGCACTAAAAAACAACCCAAAGAACCCAAAACCAAATCAAAACCAAAAACGTTATGCTTGATGGCTGATACAGCTAGAAGTTACTATTTCCTGAAAATAAAAGATAATTTCATTTTAAAACTCATTGTGCCATTTACCCCAGAGCTATTGAATTGTGTGGAAGGAAGGGGGGTAAAATTATCTTTGTAGCTTCATAGCTTCATTACTATAAGTTTAAAGAAAAATAAATAAACTTTAACAGCTTTTTACTATGGAAACAGGACATTTAGTCTCAGTGGGTATCCTGAGTGTTGCATTTTAAATTTGATTTTTTATTTTTTTTTTTCAAAAGGGCCTGTGGGGGAAAATGATTAGGAAGAAAAGATAGGCCTGAAACTTCAGAATAATTTTAACAGCAGTTGCCAAACTTTTGAAGCCTCCATGAAACACAGCCAATTGGGGATTAAACTAAAGTTGTTGGCAAATATGAAAAGAGTTATAGATAAACAGTCAAGATAACTGTGACCCTGAAGAAAATGTGATAATATTGCTAATATAATACACAGAGAAAGGAGAAAAAAAAAGAGTAGAAGTCTTCTGAAAGACTTGGGGAACAGTTTGCACTTTTCTAAAATTGAGAATTCATGAAGGGGCTTTAGATAAAGCTTCTTTGTGCTTGAAAGAAAAACACTAGGCATATCCTAAGGCTTTTGAGCGTAAAAAATGTTATAGAAAAAGACAAGAAGGGTAAAAGAAGTTATATGTTCTATATATATGCAAGTTTTGTACAATGTAACTGCAAGCCCAAGATGCAGGAGGCAGTCAGTGAAATCAGCCCTCCAGCAGTCAGCCCAGAGCTATCCAGGTCATTATTTACAGTCTTCCTCTTCTGGTAAACTCCAGCTCTGCTAGGCAGAAACCACAAGGCTAGAGCTTTATCTGTTTTCAAGTGAAAACTGAGTTTCTTCTGTAATCCAAAGTATTTGAGTGCTAAGGTTTGAGGAAAAAAAATTAAAAGCTGCAAGCAGGTATCTGAAAAAGATAAACACAGGGAGCATCAGAAGCACATTATAGGTGATTTAAAACTGAGCAACTCCAACTGTTCTCCTACCATAGGCAAGTAGTTCAAATGAAAAATATATTGTTGAAACTCTGTCTGTAAGATGTCTCACTATACCTGCTGAAACATAGAAACGTAGTCAGGGATACCTTCCTCTAGAACAGGCTGCTCAAAGCCCCATCAAGCCTGGCCTTGAACATTTCCAGGAATGGAGAAATATATACATGTATAAGTAATATAAACATATATGAGTATTCCTTTGTTTCTTCTCTTTTATATCTACTCGAAAAATATTAAGAAACCAAAATAATCATGGAATCATAGAACAGCCCAGGTTAGAAGAGACCTCCAAAGATCATCTGATCCAAATGTTCACGGTAAAGGGATCCCATATGAGATTATCTGGCACCCTGAACAATCAGCAGTGGTGATTATACCATGTCCCTTGAAACACTTCCACTGAATTATCTCACTGTAATAAAAATTTCTTATATTGAGATTAAACCTCTACCAGTGCAACTTGTACCCGCTGCCACTTGTCTTCTCAGTGTGGCTCCTTGTGAAGACAGAGCTTCCATCCTCTCTGTAGCAGCCCTTTAAGTATAGCAATACTTAAGGTCCCCCTTAAGCCTTCTCCAGGGAGAAAAGACTGCAGTTCCTACTGGGATGTTTTAGGCAGTTTCCTCTCCACCTCTCCTTCTCCCATTCAACCAGGCTGTCTCTACAGCATCCTACACCAGTCTAACTGCTCTTCACCAGAGCCCTGCTCTCCCCTTTGCAGCACAAACCCACCCTGTCTTTTCCACCAGCTCTGTCTTTCATTTTTTTCAGTGTAGCCCCTTCCAGCACAGCAAGCCATTTCAAAATATTGTTTTGTCTAATTTGTTTGATGTATCAGTACACTGATTCAGCTCCAAGTGGGGACAGAGGCCCCCAGAGTCATCATACAGCAGGAACCATTAAAACCATCAGGTTTTGTGCTGCTATTGAACTCTAATCTAATGTTCAGTATTGAAGTACTCTTGCTGCTACCCAACCCCAAAATAATTATTACTAAAACGACAGAATCCCTGAACTCTGTGATTTATGCTATTGTGAATTCATTCTAAGTTTGTGTATTTGTTTCCTGACATACTTATTTCTTTGTCCTTTGTGTTCAAGTGTGGAGGCTAATTTGCTATCACAAGCCATGCTGAAGAATCAGTGCAAAAGTCTAACAGCGAACTCTTGGCTCACCAAATGTGTTGATGATAACAAATTTTAATTGCTTGAGTGTAGACTGTGTCAGCAGTTTCCCTAGGCCATTATTTACACATCCGGTGTTTCAGATAATGATTTTACAGATAAGGAGAAGGAGCAGTCATATTGTGGTTTCTGAAATGACAAATCGAAGTATCCTTTTGAGAACAAATATTCTGGTAGTGCTGTATAGTATTATACTGTCCTGAATTCAACAGGGAGAGCACTAGGGCTTTGTATCTGACATTTAATTTAAAAAATAGCCTGTGCCTGAGTAGAACAAGAGAGAGGAAGGCTGTGCTTAAAAGTGTAAATAGTGATTCAGACACTTCTTCTGATTTCTTTTCATTGACTATATTATTAGTATCTGATTAAGATACATATTTTTTCCCATTGTGATTATCTGTCTTTATAAAAGCTGAACCACAAAAAGTTTTAAAGTTACTTAAAGAATCCAGTTGTCCTTTTCTATTCAACATTTTATGACCCACATTAAAATAAGAGCTTATAGCACACAATACTGGTACCTGAGCTGGATCAGATACTGAAGAAAAAGTTAATCACATCAATACAGAGCTCAGGATGAACTATATTGCCTTGTTTCTGGGATTAAACCCAGTGATTGTCACATGCCTGAAAAAAGGAGTCCTGTCTTTATGTAGTTTGTCCAAAGTCACAAAAGCCTTAGATAGATGCTGTGGGAACTGAGTTTTACTCACGGTGCTTAGTTGGTCTAATAGTGATTTCACTATTCCTTGCTCAGCTCCTTAAAAATGGACCTGAGCTTTCCATGTCTTCACCTTCAACAGTGCTCTCACTCAATAGCCACACTATAAAACTGGCATGCTAAAAAAATAATAGCTTCACTCAAAGTCAATGTAATCTTAATTGCTTATATGAGCCGTTCATTTTTCTTCGTGATTCCTTTTGTACCAGTGTTGCCCCATCTTGAATAGTTTCTTCATAACTAATGAATAATAGCTGGGTTATTTTGCAAAGAGAAAAAACCCTACCCTGTTGACTGGGAACAACAATAGCTAGACAAGATATGTGCATCATTAGTTCTCTATCAAAGACAAGGTTCTTTATTTCTTCTCTCAGTCTCACCCCTTCCTTTACTTCTTAGCTACACAGAGAAAAAAAAAAAAAGCAGCAAAAAACCAACAAACCAAACACCACTGCCATACAGAATTTTAATAATGGAATAAAGTTCTCAAGGAAGGAAAAATAAAGAAGAACACAGTTCACAGATTGAAGAATAAGTATTGATCAACAGGGTAAGAAAGATTATTACTCCAGAAATTAGTTCTCCTTGGAGAGCCCTAATTGAGAAAGGATTGAATAAGACCATATTTCCACTGAAACTTCTTCAAGGCACAACATCTGCTATTGGGTAAGAAAGCTGTTTTGGGGTTATTTTTGCTGGGTGTGTGTTTGTTTGTTTTGTTTGGGTTTTTTTTGTTTGTTTTCTTTTTTTTTTCCCCCGCAGTAAATATTACTATCCTTATCCAGCCTTCCTAAGGACCAAATAGAGGTCACTTTTCTACAGGGTGCTTTGTTCAGACAACTGTATGTTGCAACCTGTGTTAAAAGACTGGCATATGTGATTCACTGGGAAACTTGCTGGTTCAGTTTATAAAAAACAAACAAAAAAATAAACAGACAAAAACAAACAGAGAAACTTGCACAATAATATTTTTACTTCTGACTCCAACTAAAATCAGAACACCCAGGATAAAGAGTAATGAAAAATGTTTTTCTCTCCGTTATCTAAAGTGATGTTTTCCAAGCCTGGTTTGAATTTTAGATTTAAAGTTCAGGCTAGTTCTTGTTTTATCACACTGGTTCTTCTAGCTGTAAACCCTTTGATTCCTGTGTATCTAGAATGCACAGACAAATCCCAGAAAGCTCACGAACAGACAAATAATTGGCCAAGAGAAAGTTGTTTAGCCTCCTCTCCTCATAAAAAAAGGATTTCTTTTTCCTTTTCCTTGCATCTTGCAGTAAATTTTTTTATACAATATTCACGTGTTGTCTTCCTGTGCTATTGTCACCCCAGTATTCGTACAGCTGCATAATATCTTTCCACTGTGTGCATTCTACAATGAAAATTGCATTTCAGTAAATCAATACCATATTTTAGACAAGCTCCAACTCCCTGGGTGAGCCAGAACATCCCACTGAGTGTAGAATCTGATTGACTGTTAACAATGGATAACGAATTATGAGTGAAATCAGTTTTAAAATTACATGAATTAGTAAAACTAATATACTTCCAGTGCACAAGTGTCTCACAGGTCTATTTTCTAAAACCCCTTGTACAAACAAACACAAAATATTTTTGATACACCAGGCATTTAGAGCACAGATAAATCGGAAGACATCAGGTAAGTTATTAGATCCATTTTTCTCCTAAACGATACATCAGGATTATTTCTGCATTCTTATGATGTAAACACTGTTGGTTTCTCCTTTTATTTTTTATCCAGAGAAAACATCATAAACATATGTGATTAGGCCTGGAGGCAGAATTAGTTTTAACAGAAAAACATTTTAAATATCAGTAATTAGCAAATTAAAAAAGGAACTTTACATAACAGTTCTTTTAATGAGTTAGAAATACTCTGGTGTAGTTTTATATGTAGATGGCATAAATGCTACAGAAAAGTGACAAATCAGTTATATGCATATCTTACTAATGCACTTCTGTTTATGCAAGTACTGGCTTAGTACATATGTGACAGTTCTTTAGAGTAAATGTTCAGTGATGTTTTATATTAACAAAACCAAAATTATCTGATATTTAAATCCTATGCAACTCCATTTTAAAATTGATCAGATGAGAAAAAATTTCTATTTGCTTATGTTGTTAAAAACACCTGCATTAAATTTAACTTAGGTGGTTTAGAAGTGTCTAACAATACCTGAAGTAGTTTCATAGTGGGTTTTACTGTAATACATAGCATTTCAATTTCTGTCAACTTTTACTATGTAAAACCTTAGCATATAATTCCGTGGGAAAAAAAATAATTATTTTTGTGATCGTTGATAGATATCTGTCCATTTGTCTGCTGCTGATCCAGGAAGGCATCCATATCTTTGTGAATGTTCAAGCCAGTAGTGAAGGTCTTCCCTTTGTTCTTCCAAAAGTTACTGACCCATTCTCACATGCGTGAGAATGTACACAGCTTTTCTTCCATCTCCTTTGGAAAAATCAAATGCCTTCAGCTTTATGGAGGACTGTTGAAAGAGGAAAAAACATTGCAAGTGGGAATGGCCACCCCCAAAAAAAACCCAGTGATTTTCTTCCTCTCCGCCATACATACACTCCTTAATCCACATCTTTTGCTCTACTACGGCACACCCATCGAAAATAAGTTTCTTGCTAAGGAGTGTCAGTCTGTAAATGATTTCTAGGACATGAGCTACTCATGGTGGAGAAGTGCATACAAGATTAGGCAGGTGAGCTTTGCTGAATGTGGTGGGAAAGACTTGCTAGGAAGATGACATTTTCTTTGTGGAAAACTCCATATGCCAAGGCAGCAGCTGAGACCTGACTAGTCATACCAACATGAGTATTTAGCCCTGTGGTGAACCAGGCCTGTGTACTACAGTTTCAGATTATAGATATTGGCACCCCAGTTTGAAAGTTCTGCTCTGTATATACTGGAGTAGAAAAGAGTAGTGGTTATTGCATGCAGTTATGGGAAGTAACTGTGAAAAGTTTTATCTCTTATTTCTACAAATATGAAAAGCAATGCTGTAGTTACAGTTACAGTGGTATTTCTGTTGCAGATGGAGTAGAGCTAGCATAACAAACACTACCAGTAGGTTTTCACTGATCAAATTGCTGTACATATGTTGTTCCAAAAGCTTGATGAACAAAAGCACAAGTAGGTCTGTACAAAACTGCAGTCACTGCCTGTCTGGGGAATTTTGACAATGTTCTCTGCTGTTCTCCAGCTCCTGAATTCTGCGGTGAGAATCCTTAGGCTGGTTGTCACTTTGAATTACAAAACACTGTCTTGATGAAAATATGTTCCAGCCTCAAGAAAATCTGTACATACAGGAATGAACCATATACCTGCTGGATATCTTTGTTTCTTGTTAGGTCAATCACCCACTCCCTTTTCTTTTTATCTTTTTATACTAGGAGCTAGCCAGTACATTTAGCAATATGGCCATATATCAATAGTTACATTGTAGTACTATTTTGCAAAAGCAAGGAAAAAATAATAACTGCTAATAAACAGATATATATATATTAGGTTTGGATGGCATGATTCAAGTTTTTATTTTCTTTGTGTCATATAGAAATTTATAGACTATATCTGAAATTCCATTGTTTAGGGTTTTTTACCTGTCTAGATATATGTCCTCTTATCTAACATTGGAAAGTATTAAGTGAAGAATTTTAAAAGTCTCATTAAATATATTTGACCTGAAAATTGTGTTTGCCTTACTCTAGGCATAATCAGAAAGGAAGCCAAAAGCACATGGTCCTGCCTAGTGCACTTGTCTGTACAGCCATAGCAAATTTGCACCAGGACCCTGATGTTACAAAGCCATTGTGTCTTTCCTGAGTATGGTTATAAAACTACCCTTCACTTCTTTTACTCATCAGTAAGTCTGCCCCAGAAAACTTTGGGTTATAATCCACCTCTTACCTGTACCCACCAATGGTCCTATTGGATAGTACTTTACAAAATTATCAGCCTAAATACTCCTCTATATTGCTGTTTTCCTGCTTCTCCTGTTTGTGAGGTATGTTTTGCTCTGTGCTCCAAATTTACCATTTTTTGCTCCAGAGGTGTTTTTTCCTATGGTATTTTAATCTTACCCTTAGCTTGCTATATCTGTCCACAACCACCTGTCTTGTTGTTTTTTTTTTCTCCGTTTGTTGCACATTAAGATGGTGGAGGCTTTGTTGAGATCTTCTCTGCCTAATGTCTTTATATGTTACAAAAAAGTGGAAAAATGCAGGTTTCTTCTCTTTTCGTAGTGTTTAGTGTCACTCTCTAAATGGTCAACATGGAAGCCTGAGCTTACACGATCTTCAAGGAGCCAAACACTTCCTCTTCACAACCGAACCCTTACCATTTCCTGGCAATATAACCATGGCACATCATGCCTGTGCTCTTGCAGCAAGACATATAATATAGTCCATGTCTTCTATCTTTAAAAATAGCAGACTACTAGTGAGTTATCATTGCTTTTTTAAAGCCTCACTCTTGGAGCACGTATCTCTTGCTGACAGAACAGTCATGGATAAGAATGACTTTTTGTTGTTGTTTTAAATACTCGCTTTAATCACAGTGTGTAAGCTTGACAGAGGACTTTCCCCTGAATTCAGCTAAATGTATATCTGTTAAAAATGTTGAAGTTCAGCTGCTCATTCAGACAGATGGGTTCCTCCCACTACCTAGCTGAATATGCTGGTTGGAAAACAAGTCACTAGATGTGTTACACCCAGTGATCAGAGTTTCATACCAACTCTTTTTGCTATAATACACTTTTTTTTACCAAAAACCAGACTGGAGATGCACTGAGTGTTATCTAGAGTGGGACAGATTGAAGGAATCCAAAGTCATAATCATGAAACCCTCTGTTCAGCTGCTTTCTAAATTCTACACATGCTTTAATATTGAATTTAAGATTCAGATGACTAGCTAGTGTCTTTGCACATGTCCATTCTTGACGGGACAAAGTATTGAGTTCATCCTTGAAATCCAGTTTTTTGTAGAAATATAGCATACTTTATGACATGCTCCCTTAAGGACATGTACTGCTAGGGCACACCTGATGCTTGGGGGACTTTGAGACTTTTTACAGACTGCAGCTGCAGCCACCACATCCATGTAAACTGGGGCTGGAGGTGATGGAGCTTCATTAACACAGGTTAGTGGTTCAAACAGTCAGCAGGAGCTGGGAGATTCCCAGAGCTGCAGAAGTCACCCAATGCCCTAAGCCCAAGCAAAATAGCGCCCGTTTGGGGACATACTGGTCCATCTAGAACCTCACCATCAGGTAAATTCATATTGCATGTTAAACCCAAGCCAGAGCTAGGGTTTCAGTCCGAACTCAACTCACAGATTTTTAGCATTCTGACTTAGGCCTTGGAATCCCTCAGGGGCCACAGGACCCGGAACTCCGCAAGGCAGGATTAGTCACCTCTTATTGGTAGTATGCATCAGCGTGCAGGGCCAGCACGGCAGCTCCATGTGGGAAGCTCAGCCAGGAGCATAAGTGGTCTGGGCATGGGCTGTGTGCTCTTGCATGCCATGCATCCCCCAGAGCCTGAACCGGGTGTGCTGAGCTGGTGTGGGTGATGGTCCCTCTAGGAGACAGGGCTGTACCCAAGCAATGACAACATAGGTCAAAGGAGGAGACTCTGCCCCAGACTGAGCTGAAATGGACTACATGGTCCCCAAGATGGCCATATTAGTGCCTTTAGGGACAAGAATAGACAAATTTTGTCAGTTTAGAAGCTGTCTCCAAGCCATTTGGCATACATGGGAGGATAGCAATGCATGGAGGTGTGAGGGGGAACAGGAGGAGGAGATAGAAGGGATGGCTTGCTCCCTTTCCCCATGTTTCCCTCCATTTCTCATCTCTGACATTGCTCCGGTAACTTCTGCACCACCAGCTCATCTGGCTGAGATCAGTCCTGGACCCCTGGGGACACTAACCATGGTTCAGGAGACTCACCAGACCAACATTTGGACAATTTATCTGCAGAGTTTGACACTGTGCTATGGGACCAGATAGCCAAGAATTAGGCTTTGCAATACTGTGCTCCTAGGCACCCAAGTCATTTTTTGAGCTAGCCTACAGCTGTTTCCAGGGACATAAATGGTGGGCAGAATAGTAAAGGCATTCAGCCAAAAGTGACGTATGGAAGTGATTTTTGTGCCTTTCCTTTTCTGAAATGAAAATAAGAAATATTTATTTTTGCTTATTTTCACAGACCTTGACTTTCATTTTGCAAAACTATTAATTGTGGATTTTCTGTGCACTAATCACTGCTATTCATGTAGCTCAACTACATGAATAGGATTGATAACCAATATAATGTAAAGTGAATCCATATTTAAGAACTAGAAAGATTGTTTTCATACACATTGCTGTACAAAGCTTACATTTTGACAAATAAGAGGAAAATTTATCAAGGTTGTTATATAAGTAAAATTGTGTTTCGCTTCTTCTCAAAAGAATTAAACATCTACAGACAGTTAATTGGCTACCTCTGAATATAATTTTAGCTTTTATCTCTAATTGAAATTCACAGTCCAACAAACTCCATCTAGCAGAAAAATTAGCTACTTATAAATACATGTCACTGTTATTCTCTTTTAGAAAACAGCGTATTTTGATAGTGTATTGTGGACTCTCACTTCATTACTGGGAGCCATTTTCTGGAATTGATTCTGCCACAAGTGCAGAGAGAAACCCAATTAGCAAAGAAAAGCACCCTTCATCCTTATATAAAACATAGTTAGAAAGTCTTCCTCTTCTCCAATTTTCTTTGTTAGACTATACCTAAAGTCAGAGTAATTTTTAAAGTTACACAGGGACCTGATTCTGAGGTCTACTTTCATAAAAATATTAACCAGTATTTTAACACTGATGTATATATCTAATCTAAACAGCTTGAGTTTAAAATTGCAAATGTAAAATACTTAAAGCAATACTCTTAGCAAGCAATTTCTCAGTAATCCATAGGGTGAAATATATTCACATAAAATACTGTTGAATAATTCCAAGGAATGAAAATATTCAGGGGAAAAGTAATAATTTTCTTTCAATTAATGGACAGTAAAAACTCTGTATTTATGAACAGATTTGTTTGCTGCAAATTCTTCTAGTATCTAATCAAAATATACCTATCTATTTTCAGACTACTTCAGATGACAGTATACAAAGACAGGCCACTCTGTTTCCAGGCTTGTTAAGAAAAATGATGGAAGGTTTTCAATTTAAAATACTAATGAATCACACTAATTTAAATGTAATCATCATTCAAGTCTAGTATAATAGGAAGTTGTTTTCACTCTTCCTTTCTTATGCAACACTGAGGAAGTAACTTCTGTTTATGGAAGAGAAAAAGAAGCAAATCCATCAAGTTGGATTCAATAGCAAGCTTCTTGGTACAGTGGCCTTTAGCTGCTATAAATTCTTCAGTGTGTGTTTTAAATCCATGGACTTCTAAGGGAATAAGGTGAAGTGCTTTCATTCCTTTTTCTTCTACTGCTTTATCTCCCTTGAGGTCTGTTTAGGTCCTATGATCTTGATTCTCTTACACTGTGGTATTCAAGTTTACCAGTAACCATCTGTAGCAGTCATTCCATTTCATGGTTGAAATCTAGCTTCTCAAATGCCAGTCCCAATGTTTGCTGACTTACTTTCTTTCATTTGCAGTTCTCACTGGGACTTTCATATTCAAGGATCAGGCAGAAAGTAATGTCTTTGATGTTTTCAGAGATTGGAAACATATTTCTCCCCCCAGCATTCTGATTCATTTGAACACATGGAAAGAAGTCTGAATTTTATAGGAAAGTTATCTAGACAGTGATCCACTTGAACCAAATAGGTGCAAAATTCTTAGCAAATGTATTTTTTCCATGTGCCTTTTTGTTGTGAAATTATTAACCCCGTTGTACTGTGAACAGAGTTTAGAAAGGAAAAACCTACAACCATCGTAAATGTAGGCAACCAATGAATGCATTCTGGTCTCTGTTCCCAATCCACTGAGCGTCCGTATCTATTATTTCCCAGCAAAGTAGCTTAGGAAAAGGTGGAAATTCATTAGACTTTTTGCCAGGTTACAGTGGCTGACAGATCATTTACAAGAACAGGACACATTATAGCCTCTGTTTGCATGGGTATGCAAGGCTGTATTAGGCTCCTCTCCGATGTATCTTCCATGTACCTAATCTTCCTTTGACTTCACTGCTGAGTGGAATTCCTAACACTTCACACTATGTTATGGGATTCATTGTGTGTTATGATGGCACAGGTTACCAAGAGTGATGTCTTTATAGGCTTTACTGTGCTTCCCTTTCTAAAATAAACAACTTCTACAGACACCACACCCAGTTTAACATGGGCACATACAGCTATAGTCCCTTCACAAACTTCACAGATTTCTAAAATTCTTTCCCACTACAGAATGTACTAGTTTCAGCAAAATAATAGCTTCAGCCAAAACTCCTACTTAACTTTCCCACTTTCTCTGTGCTCATGCAGCTTCCAGTTTGCTCTTTTAACCGTGGGGTTGCTCTCTGACCAAAGTTAACCTAATCTTGGTTTATCTGGTTGGAGGGAAAACATTTGCTGCAAAATATCATCAGTTTCTGCACTGGGCCAAAGTCCAATAATCACCAGTATAAGATCTATCCAGTACAACAGCTGAACAAACATGATCTGAAACAAAAGTGAGCATAATGGTGTCATTTTGATCAAATTAGTGAATGAACACAACGCAGAGGTGTACCTTTATACAGCATTAAGACATATGGCTGACCCTTGCCAGCAGCCAATCACCCACCCAGCCACAGAAAAGATCCTGGATACCTTAAAATCAGATTTGCTCTGTTTGCTCAAACCACAGCCTTGGGGTCTTGCTTATGTGTCCAGGAACTTGCTATTATCTCCTTAACCAATGATACCTCAAAGTATGCACACCTTATCTTACCTTACCTTACCTTACCTTACCTTACCTTACCTTACCTTACCTTACCTTACCTTACCTTACCTTACCTGGCGATCATCAAGGCTGAGTGACTGATGTTGTCCCAGGTCTGCCAGGACAGAGAGCACTTCATGGATTCTCCACAGCCAAAGCTGTCCCTTGATGTCCTAACAACATTGGATCATGAGTTGTAAATAAGACAGGTCCTTGAAGGCACAAAAATAGCTTGAAATTTAATGTCAAATCCTGAAACAGTTACAGAATAAGCACTGATAAAGTATATAGCCTAGAGTTACTACTGAACCTGTATTATCTTTGAGTGCTATTTGCCAATCCAAACAGATAAATTTCTTTGGAGACATATTTGTATGCATGGATCCATGTCAATCTTTTCTGAACTCTTGCACACTGCATGAGTTTGAGAGTCTCAGAGCAGACCTGGGGTCATAGATACTTGGTGAAAATGAGGACTTATGAATCATGAGATTTGAGCAAAGCCTATGCTAAGGTTACATGCCTGAGCAAACTCTCTTCTTTTCATATGCCTTCAGTCTAATTCATGCATTCCTCTAATGGTTTATCATAAAAACTGAACATGTTCATAGAAATTCCTAACCATGAACCAACTTCCATTTCCGGGTTAAAAGGAAAAGGTCGATTCACGTGTAATAATAATGAATTTGACAAAAGACACTAATGATAGAAGAAAACTCAGAAAAGATTAATATGCAAACTCATATATCCAAAATTAGTGTTAAAATTAATGTTAGTTCAAATAGCTGTGAAAAATTAACTTTAGCATAAGAAATATTAATTAAGGTTTAAAGAAGCTGAAGTCTGTGCACATGTTTTGTGGTAGGTCAGTAAAATGAATTACAACTGACTAAAAGTCTAGCTGCAAAACAATTCCCAGCTTTCTACTAGGATTCTAATTCCAGCTACTGTAATTCAGAAATGTCAATATGTGGGCTTCTGGCTAAGGACCAATGTCAGGATCCTGGCTTCAATCTCTGCTGGTGTTATTCTTGGGGCTACATCTCAGGAACAAAGCTTGGGCACTTAGTAGCCATAGAGAAGTGTTGGGCACCTTCTGGCACTTGACTGTCCAGCCCAGAACAGATTGTCATCCTGTTTTCTTGTTAAACCTCAGTCACTGGACCAGTTGTTGCTATTCAAATGTCTCATAAGCTCTGCTCCTGATTACACTATCAGTCCTTATA
Organism: Nestor notabilis; assembly: GCF_000696875.1. Lineage (NCBI taxonomy): Eukaryota > Metazoa > Chordata > Aves > Psittaciformes > Psittacidae > Nestor > Nestor notabilis. Next base: position 30,404 of record NW_009942114.1, on the reverse strand, counting down.
AGACTGAACTTCTGTGCTGGTCTACTATTATATCCATCCTAACACCATAGTACTGTGTCTTACCTGTTCTTTCTGTGGCAGTCAAACGTGTTTTCTTTCAAGCTTTCCAAGCTTATCATGGCATCTCTTAGAAAAGCCATCTGATTATTTTCCCCCTTCAGTTTCATTGCATATGTTCTAAGTATCCCACAGCAAATTTAAATAGTAATTTACTTGGGAAATTCTACCCAGCTCATTCTGCTTTGGACTGGTTCATACCCTGTTACTTCATGGATATAGTGCCTGTTCAGAACAGTTATACATAGGAGCCATGTAAGACTGGATGATGCTCACTGCATCAAAATTTAACGGACGTATTAAATTTTTTGAAGATTCAATATTTGGACATGAGCAATAAAATTCAGAACCCTAACACATTGCAAAATTTACAGTCTCTACTTCAAAGAAAAGGGCAAGACAGTCTTTAAGGAAGGCTTGCATAAGTTGCTCTTACCATAGCCAAAGATATTTTTTCCTGGTCCCATTCTCAGAACTATCTAAATAATTAGATGATACTTGCCCAAAAATGGTCATGTGGCAGACACCCAGCACAGAATATTTCAACCCAAATATCTCAAGTCAGGCAGTCTTAAGCAACTGGGAACTTGATCTTACAAACAGGAGTCAGCCAAAGACTGGAAAACACCATCAGTTCAGTTACTAAGAATTACTATAGCAATTCTTTTCACACTTCCCATTCACAGATAGTTGTGTGATACTGAGATTCAAGTGATTTAAAAATAATGTATATTTAAATAGCTGCTTTCTACTGTTTCAGTCTTGAAAATAACATTTAGTTTACATAGTTGGGAAAAGCTATCAGAATCATTTACACTTCAACAGCATTTAAATAAAATGATATTAGATGCTTAGATTCAATCACTTGGATTGATATGATTTAGAATAAAAAACAAAGAGCATGCTTGGAGTGAATGAATAATCCAAAATCAATCTAAAATCAGTTTGATGAAGGTGAAACTATTTAAGGATTAGTAATTAGTATTTATACAGGAACATTAGATATATGAATTACTTTTGCCACATTTATATTTAAATTCTATTAGTGGATTTTTTTTTTAATCAAGCAGCTGTTAGTGAAAAGACTAAATTAGAAAATAAATAGATACAATTAGCTTTCTCACTTGCATACCCATTTGTTGCTCTGGATGTCTTATTATAGGTTCAAACATTCTAAGAAATATTGACCTCCAGTAAACACAAAGATAATTTCATATACTTCAGCATACATCAATGCAACACTGAAAATATAATGGCATTTATATTTTAGTTCCCATTCCACACAAATACAGATATACAAATATAGACACCATATACGTACATGTATACACATACATACACAATTTATATACAGATATAGAAAAGTGAGTTACATTAGATTGTGGCTGAAACACTGAGCTCTAGATTCTTGTTATAAAACTTTGCAAGTCTTGGGTCATTTTGGGGAAAAAACTCAATGACTGCAAACAATTTCAACATGGGATGCAGTGCTTTAAATCCACTGAGTTGCTAGTAATGGTTCCTTAAATGTAGTAAGTAGCACTGATTCAAAGTAAAATAATTTTCCACATGTGGTCCAAATACACTGCAGTATAGTATCATTAATGCTGTACCCTCAGAATAAATGCTAGCGTCAGCTAGGATAAAGCTTGTAGTTTCCTGAGCCAGGTAGAAACTGATACAGCATACAAGAGGGGAAAACTGCTAGTCTCATGTCAAGATTGGAAGACTGTTGCCTTCTGAAGGCAAGAAATCTAAATGATTGTTGAGAGAATCCAGAGAGAGAGAGGCCAGAAAAAACAGATGGAATGAAACAATATAATCTTACAAATCACAAAGCTTTCTTCTTCTTTTAACTCTTATGTATCTTCTGCATTTAATAAGACCAGGCTATAAAATTCCATTTAATAAGTAATAATCCAGCATGAAAATTCATGGCAAAACCAAAAAGCAACTCAAGATTATGAAATGGTAACTGTAAGCAGTTGTGACAATAATCCTCAGGCTGTCAAGGACAACAGGTAGAACTCAGGGTGTGTACTGAGTGTAAGTGGCAAGGTCTTGGTAGCAGTTGGCAAGTTGAGAGGTCTGCAGGGGTGGCATCCAAGGGAAAAGGTCAGAGTTTGCCCAGTGCCACACATAGCCTGTTCCAACCTCTGCTAGTACTAAAGGAGGAGAGGTTCTCAGAGTAAGACAAGCCTCGGTAAGGCAGTGGGTTTTCAACATGTTTTGGGGTTTGTATTTTATCCCTAATGCCTTAATTAGTAATTAAATATTTCTGGTAATTGACAATAAATCAAATATCCCAGATTGAGTTTCTTTGGTCTATGTGTCCTGGGTTCAGCTACAGCAGCCATTTTTTCTCCTTCTTAGTAGCTGGTGCAGTGCTGTGGTTTTGACTTTCAGTCTGGGAACAATGCTGATAACACCGATGGTTTTAGTTGTTGCTAAGTAATGTTTACTCTGACCAAGGACTTTCTCAGTCTCATGCTCTGCCAGAGAGGAGGGGAAGCCGGGAGGAAGCAGAGACAGGACACCTGACTCAAACTGGCCAAAGGGGTATTCCATACCACAGCACGTCATGCCCAGTATATAAACTGGGGGGAAGTTACCCAGAAGGCCCAGATCACTGCTTGGGTCGGACTGGGTATCGGTCGGGGGGTGGTGAGGAATTGTATCCTCTCCCCTTGTTATTCCCATTACCATCATTATTATTATTATTGATAGCAGTAGTGGTTTGTATTATACCTTAGTTACTGGACTATTCTTATTTCAACCCATGGAAATTACATTCTTTTGATTCTCCTCCCCATCCCTCCAGGAGCAGGAGGAGGAAGAAGTGGGATAGTGAGCGACCGGCTGCGTGGTTCTGAGCTACCGGCTGGGCTTAAACCATGACATTATGTCAAGACTTGCCAAGTGACTTCGCTGCATTTATTCCAACCCATAAGTTTTTCACTCTTGCTCTTCCTATTTTCTCCTCCATCCTGCTGGAAGGTGGGGGATGGTGAGTGGCTGGTTGGATGCTTGGCTGTTACTAGCTGCTACCGCAGCACAGGATACTATCACAAATATCAGTTCACAGACAGAAGCAGCAACACACAGCCATCATCTCCCAATAAAGAATGCCATTAGAAGGGAAAAGAGGCTCCAGAAGGCATATTCCTTCACTACCATCCTTCCTACAAGAACTTCAGACCTTAATCTCCTCACTCATTTAGTTACATTTATTATTTTTATTGGTAATGGTTACTTTTACTTTATGCCAAGGCCACTTCTCTCTGTAACTCTGAGGACTAGAAACAGATTTGGATGTTTTTGAATTGTGATCTTTATCAATAAGGAAGCTCAGGAAAAAAAAAACAACTGATTGTACATATCTACTGCATGTGGTTTATTTATGGAATTAAAATACCCACAGATAAACTAATGCTTTTGTAAAATATAAAGTTCTAAGTATGAATAAAACTGATTTTAATTTAAATATGTGCATATTCTTAAAAAGGAAACATTTTCGTAGACAAAAATTAAGGTCTGATTAGCTATTTGAAAGTCTTTTTCTGTATTGCTCATTCCCTTCCATGTATAATGACATATATACATATATATGGCAGTTTATTTACTAATACATAGAGCACTCATGACATTATCTGCATTCTAATAAAACAAGAGCTAATATTTGCGCACTTTTACACCATGCAACAGAAAGCAACAAAGAAGATTTAAAGCGAGCTGAGGTCATGCCTGTTTCCAGAACCAGGAGCACTATAGTTGGGTAACGCAGCTTTGCACCTCAGCAGAAAACTTACATTGAAGCAAAGATCCAGGCAGATACGCTGCTATAGGGACCAAAATACTACCCTCAGCACTCTTGTATTACCTTGCTAGGTCCAGCAGTTATTTGCTGAGTTTTTTCTACATAATGCTCCATTTTGCAGTATAAGTAGTTCTGAGAATGCCCCTGGCGAGCAATGGACTGCTGGAGCACCTCAGCATCTTCATCATTGTAGTCTTTCTGCTATCAACAGGAGGTGGAAGTCCAGCTCAGCAAAATGCAGAGCTGGACTACATAGTAAATCAGCTTGTACAGAAGAGTCATCTTGATGTATGTTTTGGAGAGCAGTAAAGAAGTCTAAAAATCAAACAACCCCATTTCTATCCAGCAGTGAATCAAATATGTCACCTAAGCATATTTGGGTGCTAGACTGTAAGGAAATAGCTCAGACTGCATACAGTTCAAGTGTAGTGTGATTAATTCACCTGCTTTTTCTTTTTCAATATGGTAAACAGAATGACATATCTAGGTAATATATGCAGCCACAACCTGGGTTATAGCCAGAAAGCATTAAACAAAAATATATTTTGTGGTTTGCTTTCATAAAAAAAAATTACCCTAGTGTCTTGCTGGAGATATGACAATTTATACAGAACAAATAGCTATGATTAAGGAACAAATGGATTCTTCTTAATTTACTTTTAAGGCTCATCGTTCTTTTTTTCTTATTACATGAATTTTCCTCAGCTGAATTTTGCAAGAGTAATCAACGGACACAGTACAAAAGAGGTGTTTGTCTTTCTGTGGCATTATATTACTATTTAGAATTATGCATATAAAAGATGAGTAAAATTTTAACATCAGAAACTGTAGAGAACCTCTACCTCCCTCTTTTTTTAGAAGGCTGCCTGCTCTCTTCACAGTTCATATAGGGTGATACTAAGCATAGGTAAAAGTGCTGAAACATCCCTGAATCCCAACAGACAATCTGTAAGTTTATTCAGCATATGAGAACAGGCTGTGAGCTTAGTACTGCAAGCCAGACCCTGAGCAGAGCTTCCCACTATTTCAGCTCCGCTTAGACTGAAGTCTTGACTTGGACCTTGAGTTGGATAGACATCAACTGCAGACACCATGTCTGTGGTGTTTTCCGAATAATGAAAATGCTTAGTTTTAACATTTTATCAAGTGTGTGACCTCCCCATCCTTTCCCCCCTGCCATCCTTTCACATTATTATGGTATCTTACTCAAAGTTTTTTGCACAAGACAGTAGATTGAAGACAAGTCACATTCCTAGAAATACTAAATCAGTTACTATCAGTTCCCTGTTACTCCAGCAGTTTATTTTTGCTTGCTTCCAGGCTAAGAATCATAGAATCATACAATAGTTAGGATTGGAAAGAACCTTAAGCTCATATAGTTCCAACCCTGGAAATTTCTAGATATGAACATTCACAATAAAATCGTATGATATCGATTGATATGTAATTCAGCGACCTTCAGCTATGTAAACCACTTAAACCTTTTCATTATGTAGAGTGGAAGAAAACATAACCCCATAATTTTCTTCTCTTGTTTGCAAGTTCTTTTAAAAGGACGAGTAAAGAATATAGTTGGAATCCAAAGTTTAGTATAGTTAAAAGCTTTGATTAAGCAATATTTTTGTTTGTTTATAATTGAATATTGTTGAAAAATAATTCAAATGGTAGCTACAATGCTATAAACTCTCCTGATTAATAGCAACAAAGTAAAGGATTGTATATGAAGAGTACTACAGCAACCAATTGGAAAGAGCAAGCTACACTGGCCAGGCACTAAACAACCATACAGAAGTTATAAATCTTAGCTGCTATCCAATTGAAAGAATGAATCACCAGAAAGGCACGTTGGGAAAAAAGTTTCTATAAAATATATACTTAGATCTGGAAAGTAGGACTTATGTTAAAAAAAACCCAAGCAAACAAACGAAACCCCCCACAAAAAAAAACACAAACATGTTAGTTTTTCCTATTTACTAATCTCATTTACTCATCACAAACCAAAATAAATTACTATTAAATATCATTCTAAGTCTGTTCTATAGAGATTTGTTAATGCTTCAGAACAAAATCTAGCTAAATTCTTACCTCTTTTGTGTTATTACTGCTAATTTTCTTTGCATTATCTGATCAGAACATCAGGTCTTTAGAAGGATAATTTCCACATAGAAGACTTCAACTGTGTCGCTGAAACACACACACTAAAGTCCTTAAAAGAATTATCTATTATTAGAGATAGAAGAAAACCTTTGTTCAAAGTAAATTCAAAGTGATTGGTCTTTCTGCTTTAAAGTGTTCCTGCAATATTCTACAGTGCTCTGGTACTTCTCTCTTCTTCTAGGAAGAAAAGTCTAATCATTAGCCCTATAAATCAGTGTAGAGCTAATGGAGACAATGGGAATTTGCTGATTTATGCTGAGGCAGGCTCAGGCCTGAAGCTGAGCAAAAAACCACTTTGTAATATATTTTAGCATTAAAGGAGAGGAAACAACATTGAAAAGTGCTGTGTGTACTCATTTACTGTGTTAGTTTTCCTAATATTGGAAATAATATTTAGGTTTGATATTTGTCTGGAGAAAAAAGGAATTTAAAATACCAAGCTCCCATCAAGCAAATAATTCACAAACCTTAGTCACAAAAGTATTTTTTGTTAGTCTTAGTACATAAGCCTAAGACATTTGATCTAGTCAAGTCATGTGCTAGTGTTACAAGACTCAGCTGGATTTCCATCCCAGCTATAGCCCCTCATCATTGGTTGTTGTCACTCACTCACCATCAAAATTGCTGTCAGAACTGACACTGAAACCTGCAGCAACAGAGCTGAGAGTCTGAGACTGAGCTATCTGTAGTGTAAAGGTCTACTTATTCACCTTTAAAAATGTCAAAACTGGCATACTCAGTATTTAGCTTTACTTGACAGTTCCTGCAGCATCAAAGAGGGTTTAAACAATTGTGAAAAAGATAGATTGATCATTTACACACATTCTTTGCACTGAAAAATGAGCCATGTTTGATTGTGTGCCTTTAAAATGTCCTAATTAGACTGCATAATCAAACATTTTCTATAATCTGTTATCATCCAAATTACCTTCTATTAGGGAAGATGCTCAGAAGACTCCCATTTTGGACTGACAGTTCTTTTTCCAAATTTTGTCACCTGAATTCCTCATGAGACGAAAGAGAAGAAAAGAAACAAAACAGCAACCTGTCTTCATAAGAATTCATTTTAAGGATCTATATTCTCAATTCTTTTCTCATAGCATGCATATAAATCAAAAGCACTCTAAATTAACTAAAATCAGTGGAACTATGCTAGAAAAAAAAAAGTGAGAGGAATACCTGGTTAGTATCACATATAAACAGTCTAGTACAGAAGAACCAGATAGCGTTATGTGCAAAAGATTAAACCCTCAACACAGATTGAAATCAGTTAGAGTGATATATAGTGCTAATTATGGAAATATGGTAAACTAACATTGGGAGATATATTCTAGATAACTTCCCAAATGTGTTAAATTGTGGCCTTGTTAATGCACATACTTTTTGTTTTGTTTGGCACTCTATTTCTTCTACCACAGAGAGGGAAAACTATTTCTTTTCTGATGGACCAAATGCTGATCTGATTTACATCACCATAAATCCAGATAATTCTATTTTATTCTTCACGATGGTCCTCTCTTGTAGGAATAGTTCCTTCTTTCTGTACAAGTGCAATCATCTTTCATTTTCTGATATTCTCTTGCTTGCTTGTTTTTCACCACCACCTTCATCTATTATTTTTCCTCACAAAATTTTTTATTAGCTGTTGGTGAACTCTTATTTCAGGCAGAATGTTCAGACTGTACTGAAGCCTCTTTGCTGGAAACTGTTCTTTTTAAAGAACTGTAGTTCTTTAAAAGGAACTTAATATCCTTATTAAGTAGGGACTTAATATCCTTAGAATTCTTTCAACATTTTGACTATTGCTATTTTGAAAGACTACTTAGGATCTATCCCTGCCATCTTCTTCTATCTCTAGCACAGAAGTGCTGAAGCTTACCACAATTTGTTATAACATTTTCTTTTTCATGTAAAGCCAAGATGCTAGTAGTCAGTACTATTCAGAACAATATTCTTCCATTAATAATAACGGTTTAATTTTATGCATTAACTTGTAGATAACAGTATGGCATACATGTGTTCATCATGACAGGACGGTAATTAAAGTATCTGCATTGTATTATTACTGAGATTTCAGTAAAATGTACCCATAATACTGGCCATCTAGCATATCACTGTAATGTAGTATAGTTTACATTCATCAGCCTCCCTTTGATGACTCTTTGTCCATATGCACATTTTCAAGTCCATGTGCACATTTTCAAATACATGAGCAGAGCTAATGTTATAGTTGAACTGTTGTGTTCACAGTGTATTTAAAATGAGAACTTTTGCCTGGTTTTAGTACTAGGTGGACATACAATATATGTGTAAGATATTACCATATTTATCAGGCTTTTTCTTAATATGTGCATTTCTTACTTATGCTGAATTAATCACTTGAATGGTCATTATTTTAAATGACTGAATTGTAAAAGCTTTATCCTATACTGAACCTCAAAGTCCCCTTCATGTGTCCCCCACAATTAGGCTAAGCATCAGAGGTATATTCTGCATGTTTCCTGTGATTAATTGAAATATTCAATTACTCCAGCTTGGCTGTCTAATTTGTCTGATTTAATTACTTGATGTTTTCTTCCTTCCTTTTATGTTATTAAATGCAGTGACAGAGATGACTGTGTGTCAAACTAAAGAGCATTACTGCTCCTGAGGTATTCATAGTTATAGTGAAAAATATAACTAAATAGTGTCAGCAAAAAGAATGAGGTAGGCCAAAATATCTTTCTCTCGTCTCTGTGTAACTATCACACTAAATAACAGCAACTGATCATTATAGGGTTAATGTTTTCAAAAACTACACTATGTCAAAATGACACTTCTAATTCCTTAGTAAGGAGTCCAATCATGTCCGTATTTTCAAGAAATCTCTCCCTTTCATAATGAAAGCAGTTTTGGGTCTTAGTTTGGCTGAAAATCCCTGTTTCCAGTACCAATCATTGTTTCTTAGCAGAACAAGAAGGAAGAATTTCTCCCTTTAGGTCCTGCATTTCTATATTAAAAAATATATGTTACTGGAAGTTTGTTGGTTGTCCTGTAGAGAGAGCAAACCTCACTGTTAGGGCAAAAGAACTTATTTCCTTCTTTTTGACTTTTGGAGGATCTGAATAGAGCAGGTTCATAAAAAGGAATTCCTTTTTGTACGTCATGCACTTCATCTTTTTTTTATAATAGTTCCTAAAGAGGTGTTTTGAGATAAGGAGAATTATAGTGAAAATGACGTGCCCTGTCTTTCGTTTCTCTCTGTCCTCTACCTCACCTCCAAGAAAGAATTGTTGAAAAAGAAAGGAGAAAAATATAGTCAATTTCTTTTTTTTTTTAAATAGGTTGAATTGTTTAAAATTATGTATGTTATTCATTAGTCATCATATTTATACTTATAAATATATTATAAATATAAATAATTTATAAAAAATACCATTTTCACCCAAAATGAGATACATTTCCTATTACTTTTCTTAAGAGCAATCTAAGTTTTCGATGCCCAGAAGAGTACCTTGTACTCTTCTGCCAGATTTGAGTTCTTTCTGGGTCTGATTTCGGTCCATGGATTTTGGCACAATCTTATTTCAACTGGTCTCCAGGGTTTTTATTGGATTCATGTTGCTGAAATTATGCTGAAAGGCCATGTTCAAATCTGAACACATCTCTCTCTATACAACACGCTTCTATCTATCTCTTCATGTCTCAGAATATGGACATCAAGATTCTAAATGCACTTTGTGGAACAGATCATCTCTCTCTTTTTTTTTTTTTTTTTTGTAGGATTCTATCTATAATCTTTAGGAGAAAAGTATGTATTGAATAAGTATGAACTCTTTCTCCATTTGATTAATGCAGAATGTTTCAGCTTATGTATAATTCACAGTTTATGGTTTGTTTGTTGTTCTTCAATGGAAAATTCAATAAAAACTTAACTAAAAATAAAAGATGTAGTACCATAAAGCTAAAACAGAAGTGTAATTTCCGAGACACTCACATTTTGTAAACTTGTATTTGTGTGATTTATGATTAAGGCAAGTAATAGAAATATTAAAACAGTGACTTTTTTTTGTAATGAAAGATTCATTTACCTGAAGAAAAAATACTTAATTAGCTTGAAAAGTCACAATGATGAATATGAAGAGAAATAAGATAAAATATTTTGAAAAAATGAAAGTGGAGCTATCTGGGAAAGAGCAGAAAAGAGAATTATAGATTAAAAAGAGCAGTTGCATAAATTATTCCAATAACGGTCCTATAAAAGCCATCAGAATAGTATCAGTAATATGCACATTTTATGAAGCAGGTGCTACTGAAATGATACTATAAATTGAACAGAAAGAGTCAAATCATTTGCCAAGTGATTAAAGTATTGTGTTTTTTATACTTTTAATGTAATATTTTTGTGGGATATGAATAAGTTTTACAACATGTAATATAGCAATTTCACTCCTTGTAATCAATACCAACTTAACTGTAATAGTCTGTTCTAAGATTTATTTTCATATTTTGCATCTCATACATAGATAAAGGTAGTTATGAGAAGAAAAATGGAATCAACTAGTTTTAAAAAATTTTAAGAGCTTCTACTGCAGAAAGAATGCTGTTCCAATATGCTTTACATTTCCACATAAAGAAACCTTTAGTGTTTCCTCCCTTGTTCCACTGAAGTTAACAGCGAAATTAAAACTAACTCCAATGGAATACTTTATGAATTTATACCCTAAAGCATGATTTATAACATATTGTGCCCTTAAAATTACAAATATAGTTTGATATAGCTATACAGATATAAATATATATCTATAGATAGAGATTGAAAAATCAAACAGCCTTGTTACATTAACCTTCATTTTAGATCCAAAATTTTTCTGGTATACCACATTTTGATTCAATCCTCTCTTACATTGTAAACACTGAAAACACACCACTTGAAACAAAAGTACAACCTTGAAAAGAACTGAAGACATCTGTCAAAGGTTTAACATGCTTTGTTATCATTAGTGTCAGTATAATTTGAAGATGTTGAATTTCTCACACAATCAAGCTATAGCATGGGACTGGATTGCCACCTTTACTTCTTGTGATTAATATACTCTGTAGAGTTGATTGATACCAGCCCATTTATTCAGAAAATGAGGGTGACATCTCATAGTAAGCAATTCCGGAAAAGAAACTTTCAGAAGGATGGCTGGTAGAGCAAGACCGTGGTGCAAAGCTTCTTCATTCCATTTTTTTTTTTTTAATATAAAGTTGTACAATCCAATTGTGTTTTTATTAAATAACCTGGATCCTCTACATGTCATACTAAAGTTCTATACAATCTGAGCATCCTTTCTGTTTCACAGAGAAAACAATCCTGAGCAATGGTTCCGACTCTTAAATGATGACATTTTTTCAGTAAAGCCCCAAAAGGAGTTTTTTTCGATATAATCAACTGGATGATCTTCTCCATCTATTTTTAAATAATCTTTCTTTTCCATCTCTAATGAACACATTGTATCTATGCAAGTATACAAGCCACAGAACAATTAACATTGTCCAGTCTCTTCAGGTGGACTGTCTGTTCACCTAGACTAGTAAAGCTGCTGCTATGTTTTTTTAATTTGGTACCAGCAAAAGTCTTCAAAAAGCTAAAGAAGTGTCTGAGAGTCCCAACTTCCAGGAACAGGCTAAGGTAGTGTCACTTTGCCTTTATATTTTATTTCTTGCAACTTGAAAACATACTCAGAATTCATCTTGAGACTATGAAACACATTTCGCAGCACGAATACATCCACACCTAATTTAGAAGGCTAGTCTATCTTCATTCCTGGTATAAACAGCAGAGACAGAGAAGTCCTGCAGGCATCCTTCTGATTGTGCACTAGAAGTATCCACTATATTCAAACCTGGTATCTGCATTAGCCAGCTAATTGCCTAGACTCCTTCTGCTGTCACTGAAAGGGAATAAGCACATCAACAGGGTATATCAAGCAGCCACACAATAAATTGCTCCTCCAGATCACTCACTCTCTCTGGCACATTATGAAGAATTGCCTCCTATAATTGAGTAGAAACTTCTGCAGAAGAATAACCCTTCCCCATTTTGTTAACTTCTCAGTCATTTTTTCTCACCAGCCTGGACCTACATATATTCTATCTATCTATTACAAAGTCTCCATACTACCCATTTATAATAGAAGTATATGTATTTTGGAAGAGTCTTTTTGGTTTTGAAAATAAATAGAGCTGTCAGATTCTAACAGGCTTAAGTACACATTTGAACATCCCTGAATATGACTTTTGGAGCTAAGCATACAAAGTCATATTTTACCAGTTGAGATTGAGTGAATAGCACAATGCTCTTCCAAAATGCTGTTTTCCTATATATGATATTTTAAGGATTTTTAAGGTTTTTTTCCTTGAGAAAAGCTAAAAAAAGAAAAAAAAAAAATCAACCCAAAGCCCACTAACTAGCTTCACATTACTAAACCTATAAATAGAGAGAGGGGGTGTTTAAATAAATCATCTCTATTCTAGCAAATGAAACTAAAAAAATGCACTAGACATAAAGAAAATATTACTTAGCTGTTACAGTGAACTTTTCAAAATAAAATTCAAAGTGATTTGTACGAAAGGGAAGTCTCAAGTGTCATTGCTTGTACAGAGCACAGAAATTGAAGTATACGAACATAAGATGACAACTTCCAAGAAAAAGTAAACGTAAATGATGCGGCAAATTTTATCCCAATTCCCTATACAATGAAATAATGTCTACCTCTTTTCTTGATTTGTATTGCCTTCTTGGTAACAAACATATATATAAAGCATGCATATAAACCTTGCACTATGTTTTCCCCCTTTGCAAGTGCTTGTCTTCTCTGACTTTATTACTTCTTTGTTTCTGATAATAAGACACAGTTAGTATAGCTGACAGGATAAATCACCTGAACAGCTCAAGACCTCCATGAAGTTTTGTAGAACCTAACTCAAATTCATAGCATTTGAAAAGAAAGAAAGCAAGGAAGAATGAAAGAGGAAGAGAAGGGCGGGTGGGGAAGCAGAGAGAAACAAAGAAAGAAAGTCCACAGATCCTAAATGTGATGATGTTTTGTTCCATTTCCAATTTCCACACCTTGAATAAACCTCTAGTCAAATATAACCTGATGTTCCTCTTTATGGCTACTGGATATATTTAATGAAATCTTTAAATTTTGTAGTTATTTAGGGATTCTAAGTGACTCAGCCCTTGAGAAAATACTTTGAAAATCCATTAAGGAAAATGGACTTTAAAAAGCACTTATCCTGGTTGAATTTCTGAGTATTTCTTTTTATTGTTTGTAATTTTTCTTATTAGAATTGATCAATTAGATAGAGGTATCTTTTTAAGTTATTAATACAGTGGCATGTCACTAGTATATAAATGTTATTTGTATTTTTATTCTGTATTTAAACTATACTAATCATTTTACATCACATATGCGCCTGAGAAGTACAGAGTAAATGATCAGAATAACAATTCTGTGATATGTTCAATATAAGCACTTGCAGTAAGTCAGTTCCCAAAATCATAGTGTTTAACAACCTCAGTGGTTTCCTTTCTTTCCAATCTGAGGGTAATATCACCTAATTAACATGAACATTTACAAAACAAGAGACTATTGAACAGACAGACATATATACACAAACACATATTCCAACTAAGTGCCTATTCTGAACTGTATGTTTACTAGTAAAAATTGACATTTGGCATTTGTACAGTCTCTCTCTAAGTCCTGTGATATTGTTCCTGTAACTAAATTGCTCATCAGAAACACCTTTCTTCTAAACACCTCTTATGAGGTATATCTCCTCTGCCAGACCACATTAGATTCATGAGAAAGGTATAAAGCATTAAGTGAATTCAAAGCTTATGGGACTGGAAAAAAGGGCCCTCACTTTATACCCCTGTTCTCAATCTTGGGAGGAAGCACTGTCATGTCCAGGAAAAAAAACAGTATTCTTCAGGTTTTTGGAACTGTATATGCTCCAGTTAAAAAGCACAAAGAAACCTCAAATTTTCCAGGGGAAGCTTCTTTCTGTCTTGATATTTATGCTGAAGAAAAACTTAAAACTTAATAAGCATATATATTAAGTTGTTCTTGCAATACTTCTTGAAAGAAAAGTGGTCTTTTATTTGTGGATTCACAGAGCCAGTGGGGCCAATCATAAAAACATTCACATGAGAATATGTACCAGAGGAAAGCTCATGTGGAACACTCCCATTGGGATAATTTGGTTGATTGTTTGGGGTTTTTTGTTTGTTTTCCAGTGAGGAAATGTGAAACACTAAGAAAGACAGGGTGAAGAAGGACATTGGTTTTCTTCCCTAGTCATTCTTGATATACATTTTTTTCTACTTCACTAACTGCAAATCTATTACAAAAGGTTTTGCTGTATTTTATTACAAGTTTTCATCTAAAATCAAACCAGTATTTGTTATTTTCTTTAACTTCAGGGGGCAGTGAATTAAAATCAGAAAAAATACTGCTTCCAGAGGACCTGTTCTTTATTCTGAAGGACCAATTCTATTATTTTTCTGCAGATGAAATAATTTTGTTTAAAAAAAACCCAAAACATTCTTTCACTGCACCCTTTCAATCTATTCAGAAGTTTGCTTAAAAAATCCTGAAATCTAGAAAAAGAGATGTACTTTGTGAAACTATCATTTTACACAGGGATTAAAATACCTATTAGAGTACATCAGAATTTTACTAGATAGCAGTGATTTCTTATCAGCATGAGCAGGATAACAATAATCTGTGGGTATACTTTAGTGAGTGCTGTTATACAACTCTGTCTAAAATTTCCTTTTAGGAGGATAGGCACATGGGTGTAGGACGTTATAAACTGTAACCACTGACCTACTAGTCTTATTCTAGTTATTGAAAAAAAGCTTTCTTCTCAAAATGAATACCTCCAATAGCCAGCATTTAAATGATCACAAAAGCAGCACACTCATGTTGTATGGATTTTACTGTCCAGACGGGATTATTACAATTCTCTATTTATAGGACTCTCCCAGAATGCTGGCCATAAATTGTAACTCATTTGGAATGCAACAGCTTAGGTACTTACTCAGATATAAAAGGACTCATATTTTTTCAACCTACTTTGCACTGGCTTCCTATTTGACAGCATATTGATTTTTATTTCTTATTAACTGTCTATTATTGTTTATTAGGTAATGTTCCATCATACCCATCTTGACTGAGAAATACTGGCTCTCCTGACTGTTCATTATGACTCACTTTAGGCTATCAGCTCTTGGCAGTAGAATATTAGCATTTTGTGGATTAAAATGCTAAAATTATTGATAGCTATTACAACTCCCAGTTATACCTAGACAGTCTATTCTAGGCAGTATTCTAGACCATATGTTTCTTAAACATTCAGTAGTGTGTGTAGACCTATTCCAATAAATACAGAAAACTTGGGGAAATATCCTTTTTGTCAAGCGTTTCTATTTCCTTTTAAATTTTACCTACTGAGATTACAAGTGCTTATTAATAGACATTTGTCTAATTATCCTTACCTTAACACTTGAAAGGGAACATACTGTTTTATTAATTTCCTAATCATGTTGCATAATTATAATAATATGGCTTCACTGGGATGGCATGTAAATCTAAATATTAATGAAATTTTAGTAATAAATCCTCCATAAATGCACACAAACACAGGCATATTAAAAAAATGTTAAAGAACAATGCCATCCCATAAATTTTTTGTTTGTTTTTCCCTTTTATTTCTAAAACACTCAAGGTAGCAAAACACATTTGAGAGGCACTGTCCTTGATTTCTCCGGTAACAGTTTTGAGGTATTGAAAAATACAATAATTAATTTTAAATTTTACTTCATTTAACTGAAAGAACATTGAAGCTCAATAAGTTAAAAATTAATTCCTTATTTTCATAATAAATAATTCTGGATATTTGTCAGTTCCAGTCAATTTGACAGGTGTCACAGCATTTCTGAAGAACTTGTCAGTTTTGCAAACTGAATTTAAATATGCCTGTATGAGAGATGACAGCTGGTGGCTCTGAACCCATAAACTCAGGCACAAAGCTGTATCCATTTGACCTTTTTTCATCACAGAGTTTTCACCAAATCCAACTCCCTGCAACACTTGAAACAAAATGATTCTATCAAATCAGAAGCAGGCTATTGGGCTTTTTTAAATGTAAAACATCACTTTCTCTTTGATGTAAGTGACCCTTACCGACATTTTAAAGACGTACAAATCAGAAAATACCGTGGAGAAATCTGCAGCATCACTACCTTTGAAGTACATGTGAGACCTATTTTGAGCAATGAGAAACTGTAGTTCAAGGGGAGAAAATTTCTAATACTGCACACAGTCTATGAGATTTTTAATACTCTTCAGAACTTTTTGAGGTTTGCCCATCTTTACTTGTTATTTCCATTCTTTACACTTACATAGCTAATTTTTCAGTTGTAAATTGTTTAAACTGAAGTTTAATTTTAGTTTCCTAGAAAGTTAAGAACATTCATTTAGTGAACTAAGGATGGATATACATGTGAAAGTAGGACAATAAAATGATTTGGATCAGGTAAAAGAGCCTTACCACCTTTAATGTCTAAGAACTATTTTCAAGTAAATGCCTAATGGGTAATTAGCAAGAAAGCCTGTATTCGACTAATTCAGACCTTTCTTCTACTTACAAAAGTCTCACAGGTAGCTCTTGATTTCCAGTAATATATTGATTCTATGAATGCATTCTCAAAGTAACTTTCAGAATGGATTTGTTCTGGGTTTATTACAAGCATGTGAATTAAAGTGATTACTGCACTGTGAGATAACTCACATGATTCTGGTTTTGACTTCCCAATGAATAAAATCCAGAAATTCCCCTTGAAATCCTTTTTTCACCTTACACACTGTGAGGTACACAGTTAAACTGTACACGGTAAAACTGTACACAGTTAAAATGTATCATTGGAATAATTCCTGAAAGCAAACATGATAGGGGTATAAATGTTCTCTGAATGAAAACATTTAAAAACTCAAGCCATTATCTAGAGCTAATATTTTCCATTGTTTATCCCGTTCTTGTTTCAAGTTGCATTTTCTACCCTCCCTTTGAGAAAGTATCTGTTGAAGTGTTATTCCCTGATTCTACTAGTTCGATCCTTTAAGCTGTTGTCATTTTACAAAGGGACTTTGGTGGGACTTTGCCTATGGGATCCTTCTTTACATTTTCATGATCTCATTAGAGTGAAACTTATTTTGGCTTTTTGATATATGCTTGTATTTTATTCCTACATTATTGGTTGGCTTTTAGTTCAAGGGCCTTATGTCCTCTGCATATGACTGTTTTTGGCAAAGAGCTGCCTCAATGTCTTAAAATTATCACCTAGAATTTAAGAACTGCTGTAATGGATTAAGCAAGTCATTCATCTAAAGTGGATCAGATCTTTTGATCTCATATTAATATTTCTGAAAGAAGTAGGTGTTCAGAATGCAAGCAGTCAGTCATGACTGATGATTTGCATAATGGGAAGGAAAAAAAATTAAAATAAAGAGCTTAAATCTATAGCTGTTCAGCCTCAAGATTAACCATTAACAACATTTCTTCTAAAGTAATCCTGTAAAGCACTGTGACTTCATGGAACATACGTTCATTTGTTTGAGGGTTACTTCGCTGTTTGTTCTGGCAATGAAGCTCAAGGCACAAATGCTGTCACATCTTCAAGAAGCACCAGAGCATCTAGGGAAGAGTGCAAAGAGGATAAGCACTTTATTTGTTACATTTAACAAAAGAACAGGAGAAATGAGAGGCAAATGACAGAAAATCAACCTTGGAACATTCAGTTCCCTATAAATTTGAGAAAACAGGTTTGTTCTTATTACCCATGCTTTTATTTTTTTTTTTTTTAATAATTCAAGAGAGGTGGGATAGCGCCTACCTAAATTAACAGCTGATATGTTTGGCATCATACCAAATAAAAAGCTGAAAAAAACCCAGAACACCAAATGCATTGTTACATTATACCAAGACTCTGCAGTCATGACTCTTGATTTATGGCCAAGGCCTTATCATTGGAACCTGTCCAGTGTAACATGATGCAGCATATTCACAACAGTTCACTTTTTTCTGTTTGTTATTTCTTTATGGATGCCAGACTCATTGTCGAATACTCAGAAACTTTAATCAGTAATTAATAGATGATGCTGCTAGTTAAATTCACTATAATGTTTGTTGCACATTTTATTCTTGTGTTATCAGTGAATGCGTTTGGACTGCAGGCCTTCACACACAGTGCACCTCTGCTCTTTGATGAATGATGAGTTTTTCTAGGAAATTATTTTTAAGGTTGTAATGGTTTATCATCCTTTTTAGAGGAAAAAGGTTCACTGGAAGAGAAGATACTTTAAGGGTTATTTCACAGTTGGGAAATATAAACCAGGCCCTGCTGCTGTCAGTCTCCCCATATCTCTCTGTCTCACACACACCTGCTCTACTTACACTCAGAACATGACAAGTAATAGGGATATGATTCCAACAATGAAAAGATTATATTCTAATAAGGTACTATCATATTCCCACTGGAGCAGTGAAGAGACTCCCACTGACATCAACAGGAATTGAGCTGGATCCCCAAGAACCTCCTCTTCCCTTCATCCAGACTCAGCAAACAGTGAAGTGAGGTGTCTGCAATTTAGATGAAGAGGAAAAAAATGCTGTCACAGGCACTACCTGTTTGAGATAGAAGCATGACACATGCAACTGTCTGAAAGCAAAGGTTATTGCAACTGAGTTCAATATGCATGAGGAAGACTGAGAAACACAACTTGTTTAAAGCAGTAATCAAAATGGGAGTTGTATTTTTGCATGTAAGGAGAGTACTCAGCATGCTGGAATGTCCCAGTAAAGACATTAAGATCTTGCTGGAATATCGAAGTTCTGCTTTCAGTAGTCTTATTTTGACCATTTATTTCGAGGCATAGTAGATACCTGATATAGGCTTCACTTCTAAAAGTCTCTTAGTCTTTAAAAATAAGTTTATTACTCAGATTGTGGATAGAATCTTGAAAATTGATGTACCTCTCTGATGCAGAAATAAGCATTTTGAAAATGTGTTAAACCTTTACTCAGGTGCAATCAATGCACCCTTATAAGTGAACCAGGTAGCCTACAAGACAAGACAAGTTCAAGTATGCATCCACCAATAAAATAAGAAACAGGATAAGCTGCCCAGATTTCATATCCTGTGACATACTCTTCACCACAGGTACTTTACAGAACTGATGAAGTGACCAACATACTATGTCAAAGACAGATAACAACTGTTCATACTTTGACCATTAAGTATATTATTCTGCAAATCTGAAGAAGTTGCATAAGTGAAGCAGATGAAAAAGACTGCTATAACAAAATTTCTTTGACAGGCAGCAGGAGTAAAAGGCCTTTTAAGACAAATAAATGCAGGAGGGACATAGGGTATGAAACCAAGATGAAGGATTAGCTCTTAGGGACCATTTTAATGGGATCCTGTGTAGCCTCTGTACCCTTTGGCTGTACTTAGAGTTCTCTGAGTTCCAAGGACAGGAAAGCACATCTACCATTCACTCCACCATCAGTTCTCTGTGATCAAAAAAATGATGGCATGGAGCTTTCTGCCTCTTTGTTGTTCACAAATATGATAGACAGCAAAAGACAACCATAGAAACATAGTTACAGTTAATCCAGCTACCAACTGATGGCCACATGTTCTAGGGCATGAGTGCTCTAGGCTTGATAGTGGCATAGGACACAAAATCACCGACTTCACACATCTTTTTTCAAATACATTTGGTACTGTAAACAAGTAGAGCATTTTACTGTTGTTCCCAGCCATGCAGTTCGTTTTTACAGATAGTTGTTAATAACATGCAAATCTTTAACTCCTTAAACTAAGTTCCATCAACCACTAATGAAAGAGGGGAGGCTTGCAATATATGCATAAACACAAAATATGCAAATTATCTCTAGTTTTCTTCATTATAATGGGAAATTAGGAACAGAGTAATTCAGATTCATTTATAGATACAACATCAAAAATATTTCTTCCTTTGATGGCAGCAACAGTAGGCAACTTCACTCCAGGCCTTGATTAGAGCTCATCTTATTAAATACAGAATCAGAACACATAAAACACCTATTCCAAGAACCTGCTACTTTATAAACTAAGAACAATTCCCCAAGGAAGAAAAAAATGTACTTCTGCTGAAACAAGGGTGACTGCAGATGTTTCAAATTACAATGAACTTCATTAATAAGTCTGTGCAGCAACAAAGTACAAGGTAATTCTGTAAACAATTATTTTAATAATTTTTAGCAGTAAAATACAAGAAGAAATTTTTTCAACACATTCCATGCATTTCACACGGTAGACTGATACTGGATGTGAATAATGCAGTAGCAGTATCTATAAGGTGGGGGTTCCTTGCTAATATCTTCCACAGATTGACTGATGCTTATTATTTCAATCCTAATACATCAATTATTAACATTTCAGAAGAGTTGTGATTTAGCAATATGCTACGTTAAAAGGAAGTCTCTAGAGTACCTCTACAGTTTCACGTATCAGTAGCATTCAAAAGAAGCAATCCGCTACTGACCTAAGAAAAGCAACTCTTCTTTCTTTCAAATAAAAAATTGGGGAAGGCAGAGCTCCTCCATCTACGTATACATATAACTTCTTAGAGTAACTATTACCTTCTGTGTTATTATGTTGGATAAGAGGATTGATTTTTTGTTTTGTTTTGGGTTTGTATTTTTTTTTTGAGTGAACTTTGGATGACAATGCTTGTGCTTCTAATGTATTTGAAACAAACTGGGATATAATATAATATGCTTATACATACATTTGTTCTGGTTTCAGCTTGGATAGAGTTATTTTGATTCCTAGTAGCAGGTGAAGTACTGTGTTTTAGCTTCAGTCTGAGAACAGTGCTGTTAATACACCAATGTTCTAGTTGTTGCTAAGTAGCACTTGCCCC
This sequence comes from Nestor notabilis, assembly GCF_000696875.1. Taxonomy (NCBI): domain Eukaryota; kingdom Metazoa; phylum Chordata; class Aves; order Psittaciformes; family Psittacidae; genus Nestor; species Nestor notabilis. Next base: position 9,365 of record NW_009942114.1, on the reverse strand, counting down.
GATCAAGGACTTTTCAGTCTCATGCTCTGCCAGTGAGGAGAGACACAAGAAGCTGTGAGAGAGCAGAGACAGGACACCTGACCCAAACTAACTAAAGGGGTATTCCATACCGCAGCATGTCATGCCCAGTACATAAACTGGGGAGAGTTATTTGGAAGGGACCTATCACTGTTTGAGGATGGGATGACATTAGTCAGTGAGTGGTGAGCAATTTTATTGAGTCACTTCTGTTTTCTGAATTTTCCTTTTTTTCTTTTTTCTTTTTTTTGTTTTTTTTTTTCCTTGTTATTATCAGCATTGTTATTGTTGGCATTATTTCTATCATCATTATATTGTACTTTATTTTAGTTATTAAACTGTTTGTATCTCAACCCAGAGGTTTTACATTCTTTTGATTCTCCCTCTCATTTGCCCAAGGAGGGTAGAACAGAAAGGATGAGAGAGCAGCTGGGTGGTACTGAGTTACTGACTGGGTTTAAACCATGACAACATTGTACTTTGCAGAATATGTGAATGTTCACTTTTCCATGCTGACATTCTGTCATGTGAAATAAGATCCTGACTCAGTCTTAAGAAAGTAAGATCGTATTATCAAAATCAGTTTGGACAACTCATTTCTTAAATAAATTTATGCACATTTAGTGGTGAATTTTACACTCACATATCTGTACAAAAGCATAACTCTAATTTTGCTAAAAATATTGACTGAAATTTAAAAGGCAGAACAGGGTTAATATCATTGGTTTTCCTTCCCATTTTACCAGCTGTAGGAACCTCACTTCCACAGATGAAGTGAAAAACTTGCTAGATATGGAATCATGCCTACCAAAAAAAAAAAAAAAGGAATAAACTAAATCCTTCTAATATCCTTTCACAAGAAACATACCAGTTTAGCAGGAATTCTATTTTCTGTAGTTTTCCATACGGCTGATGTTTACTGTGAACAGTGAGCTTTACACCTGCACTGCACTTCTGTGAAATTATTCAGTATTTTCTGCAGAAATCAAAAAGAAAAAGAAAATTCTAAATTGCACAAAACAACACCTTATCTAAGAAAATTCTGGAATATAAAACTTGGGGTTTTTTTTCTGATGTAAAAAGTTTCCAGATTCCAATATCTTTTGATGGCTGGTTGGTACATGTATGATGATCTTATCTTTTCACAGGCTTGTGCTCTTAAGTGTCCCATCACAACAGTGCAGCTCTTACTTGCTTTTCACAAAAGCCTTCAAATATGGTTCTACCACAGACTACACTGAGCTCATGACAGCTAATGAGTGTAGAATGAAACTGAAAATTAAATGTTTCAAATTAATCATTCACCAATCAGACTTAAATAAATGCCAAAATACATAGGGTATTCCTTTTAAAGATGAATGGAAATTATTCTAAAATTATTCTAAAAATTATTTCTAAAAAAAAAGAATAGTTCTTTAAGAGGCCAGACTTCTTTGTTGCAGTAAACAAAAAGTCCACAAATAATTTTTTAAAAGCTCTGGTATATGACTTTTCAGAAGACCTTGAACAACCCCTTGTGGAACAACACCCACTCTGGCAATAAGGAAAGTTCAAACAGCAAAAGCTTCTTGACATAAACTCTGTCATCCCTGTGCTGAATTTTCTAAAGTTTACAGTTGTAAAATGCCATTGTGCCTGCAGCTACATTAGCTTCAGTACTAGCTGAACAGCCATGGAAAGAACCAGTTCTTAGCATAATAGTTCAGAAAGATCTATGTGTATCAATCTCATCCTTATTTAACTTAGAGGTGATGTACTTCTGTTTTAACTTATCAGTACATTTTACTGAAATATTAAAAGCTTAAGTGAAATCTGAAGCTGTATCCAAAATATGGTTTTTTTTTTAAACATACATTGACAAACAAAAAAGGTGTAGTTGGTCTTACAAACAAAATATTACACTGCAAAGCTTTGATTCAAAAGAAGCCGAATAGCTAGTGCTGACAAAGACCTGGAAATACATTATTTGAAAGTGATTTTTTAGTTTATTTGGGTGGTTTCTTCAGGTTACCTATGCCCTTCCACCTTTGTCACATATATATTATATTTTAAATTGCAGAATGCATTAAAGGCACTCATAATCTTCTGATTCCCTTTCTGGAAACACTGAATTTATGAGAAACTTCATTACTGACTACTTTAGCTCTTTATGAGTGAATTTACACTACCTTTCAGTTCAGATGAGGAGTGCATTTTTGATATGAGTCTCCCAAATGTCCCCAGTTGCCACGCTTCAGTTGGCATTCCAGTGCATTTACTGGTTTTCAGGTAAAACTAAACCTGGAGAGTCTCTCCAGGAGCACAATTAATGGACCCCAGCCAGTAACAAGATCAGACTAAAGTGAGTTCAAAGTACATCTTCTAGAGGAATCTACTGTTGATATTTCACTTTACATGTCTGTGTCTGCAGGGCTGCAGTGCTAGCTAACACAGATATGGCCTCAAAGAACTCATTTAGGGCCTGCTGCGTCATTTTGAATTTTCTGAGAGCAAAAACCAAAGTATGGCCATTTTACTATCTTCTTGGTCTACAGATTATGAGGCTGATATTCTGCTCATCCAGTCCATCTTCCTAATTACATCAATATGAATTGAAAAAGAATCTAAAGACACTGCAATTACAATAGAACAACTATTAGCAGCTTACATTATGCCTAGTTGAAACACAGTCATGATTTGATCATGATTAAAGTCGCTTTACACTTCTTAATTCCACACAAAAATCACCAGATCACGCCCTCCATAACTAAAATGAGATTTGACACAGGCACATCTAAAGTCCCACTAAATGCAACATCTGCCCCATCCCCACTGTACTGAACAGTCTACTGGCTGTCTTGTAGTCACTTTCCACTACTTCAACATAGAACCATAGAATCTTTTGGGTTAGAAAGGTCCTTAAAGATCATCTGGTTGAGCTTCTCATCAGCCAACACCCTCAAGTCCTTCTCCTCAGGACTGCTCTCAATCCATTCGCTGCCCAGCCTGTATGGGATTGCCAGACCCTCATGCAGGACCTTACCCTTGGCCCTGTTGAACTTCATGAGGTTTGCACAGGCCCACTTCTTGAGCCTGTCAAGGTCCTTCTGGAAGGCATCCCTTCCACCTAGTGTGACTTCAGGTAACACTGATATTCTGGACACAGAAAAATGGTAAGTGCCACAGAAACATGTTTACACAAATAGTGAATAGATATAATATGTTAGGCACTAGCAATTGATGGATCTTGGTTGCTGGGATGTTTTCATAATTTCTTACAGTTGTAAATGATTACAATTACTGTTCTCTATATCAATTGTAATTAAAATTACGTATGATTTAATGACTTGCATGCAGGGTATATTTTTCCACCTGTATTTCTTACCTATCCTTTAACTTGCTTACTTACCAACTGCAGTGATAAATTGTTCCCCTAAATGGCCATTCAGCTGCATGAGGTACATGACTGACTGACTGATTGATGGTGTGTTCAGTTCAAATACAGATGATCACAGCTTGAAAAAAGAATTAATTGATAAAGGCAAAAAAATCTGTGGCAATCAGATGAATGGATTATCATCCCTCTAAGGAAAGATTTTCTTTTTTTTCAGCAGGTACAAATAACAGAATACCAAATTTACAAAGCTTATTTTGAAAACCAAACCAAACAAACAAAAAATCAGTTTCTCTCTTCATCCCTCCTATATTTTTACCCACCATGTTATGTTAAATTATTTCAATTCACAAATATTGTTGTGTCAATTCATTAGATGTCTTAACTCACCAAGAAGTTCTGAATTTCTTATTCAGCATTTACTCACTCTTCAGACTGAAGTCTCAGTAACATTGACAAGATCTGGCTCAGTTATAGCGAAGAGACTGGCAAACCCTTCTAAATGATATTTGATCAACTCAAATAAGCCAAATATTGACACGATTTCCCTTAAATTTGGAGTCAATTCCTTTGACATCAGCTTAGGTCTGAGAACTTAATTTTTTTTAAATATAGCTGTAGGCAAGAGGTAAAAAGACTAAAGGTTGCCAAAATTATTTGCATATTACTTTGCAACATTGAGTACTAGATGGAACTAAACCTTTTTTGATTTTCTTTTTCTGAAGGCAAAATTTCATGGCATGTTAAAATAACAGTGGCCTTTGGCCCAAGTTTGTACTAACAGTATGGGAAATGCACGTAAGGTACTAAAACAATTACATAGAAGCACAGAAGGCTCTATGTTAGGTTCTAAGCAGTTATTCTAGTAGCCGGATGCCATTCTGACTGTATCTACCTTGGAAAGGCAAGTGCCCCACTTAGTCACCTCTAAGTCCTCAGACAAAGGAAGAGAGAGGCACCTCCACGTCCAAGGCCACTGGAGTAGACTGGCCCTGTCCACAGATGTAGTATTTTTGTGATGCTTAAACACTATTATTACTTTTCTGTTTGGTTCTTTTTTTTTTTCATTTCCCAGCTCCAAGTGCCAGAACAGTATGAGGGCTTTATTTCAGCCCTCCAGAGTGGTACCTGTTGTACAATGGGCATGTTCTATTTTGTGTGCATGGTGTGGGCACCATGTGCAAGCATTTGAGGGTACGGAAGACTTGGCAAGATAGGAGGGGAAGGGAGGTAAATGGGGTGTAGTCATATGCCAGTTTTTCCTGTAGGGATGACTAAAACCTACAATGGAAATGAATTTTTTTAAAACAAATGAATCTCTAGAGTAATTTTCTGATATAAATGATGAGGGCAAGAAACTTAATAGATCTTTAAATCAAAATTTCAAGCATGCATAAACAGATTATAAGAGTTGTTTGTATGCAGTGGAAAGGAAGCTTAATCTATGGAATGGCTGGCCCCTTCCAGTCCTTTCTTTCTCTGCTTCTGAGAGTTTTTAGTTTTTCTTTGGTACCATCTTCTTTCATTGTTCGTCTGTGCCCCAGGCCTGCTTTCAAAGAGCATTACATACTGAGGTGAGTGCAACTAAAAGTTTGAATGGCATTTCAAAGCAATGCAAAGCAGTTGCTTCTGAATGGCTCTAGGTGAATAGTTTCACTTAGTGAACAGTTTCAAGAATAGTTAGTTTCATTTGTTTCTTTTTCTAAGCTTTATATTTCTTCTCTCTCTGTCTGACTTTAACTCCCTACAGAAGTATAAAGAGAGGACCAGGCTGAAATGAGCACAGGAGAAAAAAGGCAAGTGTGAGGAGACAGGTGGAAAAGCAGACATTTTAAGATCTGGAATACTAATAATTACAGCAACATGTGGCAAAAAAGGTCCTTGTAAATACCTTAACCTGAAAACACAAAATTTCAATAAGCACTAAGTTTTATGTTACTTTAAAGGTGTGAGCCTTCAGTCTTGCAGTAAAAAAACAAAACAAAACAAAACAAAACAAAACAAAAAATAATTCTCAAATGGCTATAGTTTGTATTGGCAAGTTTCTCTTTAATTTCCCAGCTTTACAACTGAATCTAAACCAGCATTAAGTCACAGTGAATGATAAAAAGTAGCCAGAGTAATTTTATACAGCTTAAATCAAAGTCTGGTCTATGAAGATGATCATGATACATGCCTGAACTCGCACTGACATTTAAAATCTGAAATGTACTGACTTGGTAGTTTCTTGCACATGTGATGAATCAGCATTAGCAACCATGATAAGTTTCTTACATCTGTTACTATTAATCATTGAACCATTTATGATTAGCATTTGTGTTTGGGATATAACTGGCTAAATAACAGATACCAATGTCCTTAGTAGGATATTCAAAGTAGTTTGGAATTCAGTTGTCTATTTCCTAGTTAAAGTATGTCTTGATCCTCCTGGCATAATTAGTATTTCAGAGTCAACTAATCTTTTACAATAGACCTTTCTGAGTTTCAAGTTTCCTGACTATTATTTCACAAAACATTCAGCACATTCAAGCTACTGGTTTTAAGTCTGCATCTCCTGAGGACAGGAGATACAGTGATATTGAGGCATGAGATATTAAAGCATCTGACAGGAGGAATATAGGAAATTTTTAACAGGTGCAGAAAATACATGGAGAATGTTTATGGTTTAAAATGTGGGGCTTTTTTTGCCCAAATCACAAAGCTGAAAACCACTGTAAAAGCAGTACTATATATTACTATTGTGTTGTCATTCAGTCAGGAAGAATACCAAAGGCAGAATATTAAGCAAATAATATTACTGCTTCTCAATAGTTAATTTGGTTTAGGCATGGAAAGCAATAAACACCATTTCTCCCCAAATTTCAAAATACCTTAGTATATTCTTAACATAGATCATAGGCACACAATCCCTTTCTGAGTGGTCTTAGGTGTAGATAATGAAGAAGAAAACCTGACTTTTTCACAGAAAAACACTAAACCTGCCTAGCTGAAGCATCCAGAGTTTTCATCCTTCAGTCAAAGCCCTTTTGAAGAGTCTGAATCTACGTCCTCAAAATCACCAGACATTTTTGATAGACCAGATCATAATTTTTATTCATATTTTATTCTTTGATCTAATTTTACAGTAGTCCAGATGCATAGTTCAGGAACTAACGCTTGCTGGTTTAGAAGGGTCTTCCTGCACAAGGTGGTGTATAACATTTTGTAAGATTTAGATGGTGACCTGAGAGGAAGGTGAGGAGGCAAGGAGAATTAGTGGTTAACAGGCTTAAGATATGAAGACTATAGGTTTCAGCATCAGAACATAGAAGGAGAATAACAGCACCACAAGCATATGGCATATGCTACAACAGCTACTGCTACATTTCAGAGGAGGATATAAGAGCAGTATCCTGTCTTGTGAAACTGCATAGTCACCATTATGTTCTTCCACTGAGCTCCTAATAGATCTCACTGATGAAGGACCGTGCATAAAAAAAAAAAAAAGAAAAATTTGTCCACTGTAGTATTTTAAGTTTTCTGTTTCCACCTTGTGTTCAAATGCCTGGATTAGCAGAGAAGTCAGTAAGAAAATGTGTTTTGTAAGTTTGGAATTAACTTAAATTTTAATGAAAAAAATGAATAGAGGTTTTGGGGTTTTTTTATCATGGCAGATAAAGTTATTTTTAAAGTGAAATTTGTACACCAAACATTTCTAAAAATGCAGCATGTAACCTAAAGCAGAGTTATTTAGGGAAATCTACTGTTCCTTTACATGTTGGGAAGGATACAGTGAGAATTAAAAAATGCTTTGTTAAACAGTATTCTTTCCTAAAGATTTGTCCTGCTAATCAAATGCTGCATTGTTCCACATCTGCTGTATGCTTGTTCTTTTCTCATTGTTCTTCTGAACAGCTTCTGGACATTGTTTCAGGCTGTTGTTTTACTAACAGGAATTCCTGAAACAGAATTCTTTTTCAATGCGCTTCTAAAAGATGTTCATTTAAGGTGAACAACAGTTTGGATAGCTTCCCCTGTTGACTGATTGACAATAATGCTGAAGAAAGGGTTTGCTTTTGGGCTTACTGTTTCACAGTCAAAAAGCTTGCCAGATCCAATAAATCTGAATTTACTCTTAGCTGTTCCCTGCATCTTTGCTTGCTGAGTTACAGAACAAATTCAGGAAAGTGAAATTGACCTAAAAGCTCCATCAAACTACTGCACAGACCATTATTTCTAAAGCATCCTTGTTAGACTTTAAAATAATTTGCACACCATCAGCAATAATAATTTGTTCTGCTTTCTAAAGTTGTCTCTTTTTCATTCCACATGACCTGTATGTTTGTTTGTGATTTATGAACAAATGGTGTAAATCATAAATACTATACTAGTGAGGGAGAGGGCGAAACAATGTCATTTATTCCTTTCTCAGAGTAAATCTCTCCTTTGTACGGCTGTGCTGGTAAGTTAAAAGTCCAGGTCTTTCCACTGAGCTGTCAAATATGAACTAAGAAAAGGAAACTGAGAATAGTCCAAATTTGTTGCATTAATGAGAATGTAACCTTTGTCTTTGATGTGCTTTGACAGACATCTGGAAGTGCTGGGTCAGGTGTCCAGGAACCCACCATAGATAGCCTAGGGCTGACTGCTCATCTGAGTTTAGAATGCGATTTACTTCCTTGGGTTCTTATCAAAGCCCACCATGCTCTCACTGGGAAAAGCCACTGTGGGAAATATTTTCCTGTGACTTCCAGTGAGACCCTGTGGAATTCATGCTTTTGAGTGACGTGCAGAATCATTTTACAGCTAATGTTTCACCTTGGATCAGTCTACAACAACTTCAGCTAGGCAAGAAGTCAAACATAACCCCCCACCAGGGAATGTAAGATGTCAGATAGATACACAGCATTGTGTAGCCACACTCCCCTCATGAGCAAACCAGCATTCATCATAGAAGAGGAGCAAAACGTGGTTTTCACAGATAGAAGGGGTAGACCAAGCAGCCTACTACTGTTAGATTACTTTCACCCCAGCTCTATCCTATTTTTTATCATAGAAAATCAGGGAGACACATAATCGTAGGTATTGCACAAATTCTTTAAACAGGGTCAATTTGCTGTCCTTAAAGACCTTACAGTCAAACTTGCAAAGGTTAAGAGAGTAAAAGGGCATTAAAAAAAAAGGACCAGAGAAATCCATACAATATTCTCCAAACTACCATAGAGTATAAAAGAGGTCAAGAGCCATCCACCTTGTGCTCTCCTCTCCCCCTGCCTAGAGAGCTTTCTACATTTCCATTCCCTTCCAAATTCACTGGTATCAGTTGTTACAACATCATTCAAGACACTGAAGAGCAGTGGCACATGGAGGTGATTTTATGAGGTTTTATAGGCTCCAATAGGTAGGTCTCGTTCTGATAATCAAATCCATAAAATAATATATCAAATTCCAGTTTGAACAACACTAGAAAAACATCTGTGTCTCGGTATTTATTTTTGTTTTTAATTAAATAATTCCTCACCCTTGGGCCTGGGCTCAGCAAATATTTCAGAACAGAGGTTTTCAGAGGTGTTTTGAGGAGTGGAACCTCTAAATTGTACAGCTGCCATTATGCATTAAATGCTGTAGGCTTTTTTCACCACCTTCACTCTATGTTGCTTAAAAAAATTTCTACGTTCAGCTAATCCATTAAGCATTTACTGTACATTCAGCAGTGTGGCTGTGTTGTAAAAGTGCTCTCCTTCCACGCTTTGCTCTGTCAGTTTGGCTGCACCTCAGAGAATAGCATTTTCTTCAAGGATAGAGACATTGCAGTTGATTTTAAGAAACTAGGATAACTTTACACTGCCTAGACTAAAAATTGAAGGCATAAGGCTGGAATTTAATAAAAGCAGTATCACAAGAGAGAGGCTGTGCTTTTGCAGACAATTTGATTTTAATTTAAACAATTTGCTCTTGGTTTTTTACTACGCTACTCCCCCCCCCCCCCCCCACC
>NW_009942113.1:0-16261 GCF_000696875.1 Nestor notabilis | reverse complement strand
GCTCTGAATGTCTTCTCCGCCCAACCTGTAGTTGTGCCTGGAATTGCCCTGACCCAGGTGTAAGACCTTGCACTTGTCTTGGTTAAACTTCATAAGGTTGGCATCAGCCCACCTCACACGCATGTCCAGGTCCCTCTGGATTGCAGCCCTTCCCTCCAGCATATCAACTGAGCCACACAGCTTGGTGTCGTCGGCAAACTTGCTGAGGGCACCTCAATCCCACTGTCCATGTCACCGACCAAGACGTTGAACAAGACAGGTCCCAACACCAATCCCTGAGGGACACCACTTGTTACTGGTCTCCAAGTGGACATTAAGCCATTGACCACAACTCTTTGCGTGCAGTCATTCAGCCAGTTCTTTGTCCAGTGAGTGGTCCATTCATCAAATTGATGTCTCTCCGGTTTAGAGACAAGGATGTTGTGCGGGACAGTGTTGAATGCTTTGCACAAGTCCAAATTCACTGCAAATAGAGATAAATCAGAAGTGTTCCAGTTCAGTTGTGAGTCCAAGGTCGATAGAGCTATAATTAAAAAGCAGTAGCAGTAATAAACGTTATGGTCCATCTTCTACCATGTGTTTTATTGCTATGTACAAACAGAATATGGTCCTTTTGATTCATATGTTCCATGTACGCATTGTTTTGGGGCTCAAAGAACATAATTTTTTAACAAAACTGTTATTAGCAGGAGATTGTGAAAATTTGAATACTTTATTTCTCCATTATTCTGTTAAATAGCATTTAAAAAATCATGTAGTCCAAGTGTTGCATTCTCTCCACTGAATCATAAAAAGAGGAACAGTGAGTTAAAACTATAATCTTTCCCAAAAGAAATGAGAGAAATAATTTTAGAGTTTTCTCTTTGCTATCATGACTTGAAAGCAAATGAGCAGCTGTCATCATCCCAGACAACAAGAAAAACCATAATCCCTTTATCAAGCTGGACACGTGGAATTCTATGTGTAAAATCAACAAATTCATTTAGTGGAAGAGATTCTCTTTTGTTTCTGTAGTTCCTTGTCAGGAATCAGAAACCAAGTTGCCAGGAAAGATACATTTTTGCAATGCTTCAAATTTATGTCTAAATAAAGTCTCATTTCAGTCTTTTAGGTTGTCAGTATTTGTGGAAGTATCATGTTGAAAAGATTATTGAATGTTAGCCACCCAAAGAGAGCTTTAGGCCACTTTCCTACATTGCTATAACTATAGAAGTAAGAGGTGACTCATGTATCCGTATCTTCTCGAAGTCCTGCAACTTATGTTGAGTGTCTGTAAGCCCTGGGCAAAAGAAACAGGATCCTGTATCAGAAGAAACAATGAATTTGAAAATAATTTTTTTTTTTTCTGTCTTAAACAAAAACAGTATCTTAAGCTGATAATGTTAAAAAGTAATATGCTTTTCTTAAGACAGTTTTGCATACTGTAAAAGAGTTATATGTATGTCTCCCCATGCCAGATTTTCCTTATTTCTACAGTAGTTTCAAGTTTAAAGCAACTTGAGGTCTGATTTGGTAAATTCAGGGTTTTTTTCATACTGAAGATACAGAATTTTTTCTCACACATTTTCAATCTTAGGTATTTTCAGAAAATCCAGAAGTGAAAGCAAAGCCAGATTCCTAAATGTGCACCCCTGGTTATTGGAAAACAGAGTAAAAAAATTTCACACAATTATTTATGCGTATGCAAAAGTACTTGTAGGATTGCTCTATAGCACAATCCACTTCTGTAAGGTAACCTCAGATAAGGTTAATGATATGAGAACTTCACTGTAACAACTTCTCCAGAAAACATATTTTCACTGAATAAGGTGGATTCCTCAACATCCAGATATTAAATCAATAGATTTGAAATTTTAAAAAATTAAAGCTAGCCATATTTAGAATTTGTATTTTCTGGTTTAGAGATGGTCATATTTGCTTTAAATTTTCTTCTAATTTTATCATTTCTTTGAGAAACATTACTCTCAAACCCAAATTTTTCCTTTTTTACATTTTAAAATACTTATTTTTTTATAGTTTTTCCAATTTGCTAGGAATCTTGAATTGTTTTTTTTTCATTCTTAACCACCCTGAAAAAAAAAAATGAAATGCAAGAGTTTACAGTAAATAGAGGCAGTCTATTTTGTTCAGCAGTGATTTCTTCTGTCATCTGCCTGTAGCTTACATGGAGGAGTCAGAAAAACCTCTATAAGCTAGTGTAGATTTTTAAAGAGATATTTAAGAAGCTGGCCTGAGGAAGTGTTCATACATAAAATATTGTTAAGTTCCCCTAATGCCTATCATTATTCTTATTTACCTTTGATCTTTTGTAGTTGGTTTTCTGAAGAGAACTTTTTCCACCATGGCAACAGTCAAACAGTCAAAAGGAGTTTCTGACATGCTCCTATTTTAAATTTCTGGTTTATGTACATACATATCACCCTTATATTACCTAAAGTTCTGAAAAATTATGCTTGATATTTTGTAGTGCAGTTCCCTTGGAAAGATTGCTTTCATTCATAAATTCATACTTCTACAGCTGATTGGGTAGTAGTTTTCCTAATACATAAAATATGTCAAGATATGCAGAATTGATGTTAATTCCATGCTAACAATGCAGGGCAATTTTTTTGTTTTGTTTTAATTTTTTTTGGGGGGGGAAAAGTGCTGCACCCCAAAACAGCCTTTAGTTTTAAAATGTACATGTAGCAGACGTAAGATCAAACCCCTGCCATGTCTATTTCAACAGAGAAGTTTACACATCTTATCATAATGCCTGGCTTTCCTGGCTATATTGATTTTCAACATCCATGACACTCTGACTGTTTTAATACAATAAACTAGATCTAACAAGAAATGAGATCAGCTACTAAGAAAGATTATGCATCTGTACACTGAAAACCAAGATTCAAGTCTCCTACACAGCCAAAGGGAAGATTTCAATCAGAATGTTACTGGTTGACAGATGAAGACACTGACAGTGGCATCTATTTTTGATTTTGCTATATAACTCTATCCTACACTTGGGAGAGGTGCCTGGTGAAAATTTCATCAAAGCAAATATGTGGGAAAAGAACAAATATTGCTGGAAAGACATAATCTGTATAAAAAAATAATTATTTCCATAAAAAGATGAAGTAACAAAGGTGTTCCCTGTATGCATAACTTCTTTTGTTACAGCTTTTTTTTAAATGTCATATTCCTTCTCAAACAACACGTGAAAAGGAGTAAGAAAAGTAAAACCTAAAAAAATAGTTGTGTTAGTACACCTAAAGCCAAATTACTCAACATAAGAAAGTCACGTAGCTTAAGCTGCAGTTAATCAGGTTTGCAATATTTAGTATCAGAAACTCATAGTAAAATGCTTCATTTACGATTGCCAGGCTATGCAAAATTCATTGCTTTTATTATATGGAAATATATACTCTATTTTTAATAGCTGATCTAATATATAAAATGGCTATTGTTTGTATGGGAAATGTTATATTTAGTCAATAAAATTAGGAAACAAATCTAATCAAAGACAAGGAAACTGTATAATCTTCCACATTTCATGTTCCTTTAAGCATGAGCTGAAATGTTGCCAGTATTTATGACTACATTTGATAGACTGCATAAACCAGAAGCAACAGCAGAAATGAAAACAGATTTTAATAAAGGTGCAGTTATTCAAAATTCTGTTGTAATAAAGCCTGTTAAAATTTATATCTGAATCATTCTTGGGAATCATTTTGTTTACCACCAGCACTAATCCTCTTTTTTTTTCACTATTTCTGAGCAATTATAGTTTTTCATTATGTTTGGGTTATTTTGTCAAAATATCTGTATTGAACTTCACCTTTAACACACTTTTGTGTGAAGCATTATTCTGGCAAATGCCAAAATCCAAAATCTTGAATTTCTGCAGAGTGTTTTCTATGAGGTAGGTATCAGGCTACTAGTGGGTCAGCATGTTTGGGGCATCTTCCAGTCCGCATGGTTTTCCTTATGACCATTTCTGGGCAACCAAGAACACAGCATCACAGGGGCAAGGGAGAGAATGGGGGGTGGTGTTCTGACACTTTTTCCTGTCTTTTTTGTTGGCTTCCAGTACATCCTTCTTGAACATACCATGTTTTAGAGAACTCAGGAAAAGCTGTAAGATTAAACTCCAGTCACACAGATGGAGAAGACTAAAATCCCTTCCACACTCAGTCTAGCAGCTTGGTCAACATTGGCAAAGAACAACAAAAACAGCATCATGAAAGCTGGCACTGCTCGGTAAATGCCATCTCACATTTCTCTGAGAATTTTTTAGTCCAGTCAGCCAATCTGAGACCTGACTTCGACAGTACAAGTTATCAAAGGAAGATTAGTCATATAAGCTTCATTACAAATCAAAGTTAATAGAATTCATTTTACACCTGCTAGTCATTTTAGAGTCAGTATTTCACTTACAAGGCAGTCCTCAGAGGCACTGTGAGGTTACGTCAGACTTTTAAAGTTTTGAGTAAGAAAAAAACTATTCTGCATTTAAATATTCTAGTGCAAGCCTTGTGAAGGGTACAGATAACACATGCTTACATGTGATTGAGTTTCTTAGTAATGAAAGAAGAGCCCACCAAAATCAGCGAAAAATTTACCATTTTATTTCACTTTGGATCAAGCTTGTAATAAAGCTATGATACCATTTAATGTAACATTTAGTAAAACAATGGTTGTAAAAACTCTGTTTCTAGATACATATTTTTTGCAGGTTTGTGAAGGAATCAGTTCATGAATGTAACAAGAAAAGATTTATCCTTTAAGAAAAAATAATATTTTTTTTTCATTGACAGCATAAATTGCAACACAATAAGAATACGTTTCTCTTGGGAATGTTTTAGAAATTTCTGTAGGAACCCAGAGACAGATGCTTCTGGATCACTGACTCCAGTTCCAGTTGTTATAAGTACCTATGGATTATAATAACTCTTATAAAGTTAATATTTTCATCTGAAAATAAGTTACTTCTTTTGTGACATCAGATCATACTTAATTGAATCATACTCTCTATGCTCTGATGACTTTCTTTTAATTTACAACCTGCATCTCTTAGGGGAACTTATGTATGTTTCTTTCTGTGTTATTACTGGTTTTATCTAGAAAAACATTCTCTCTCCATGGTGCTTATCTTCCTGATGAAGCTAGTAAATAGTGGGAAGAAAATCAATATATTGTAGAATAGTCTATTCTACAGCTGTAAAAATGAATGCCATATACATTGAGACAAAACATTAGCAGCTCTTGAGTGTTTCTAAATCACTCTGTCCTGGAAAGTTCTAAGTACTCTTAGCTCCTATGAAAAGCATCAGGATGAGAGAATGCCTATCCTCTTGCATAATCAAACCCGCTGAGAGTACTAAACATAGAGCCGAACTGCAATATAATATCCAGGAGAGAACTACACTGCAATGCTTCCAAGTTAATAAAATATTTGCATATATTCTCAATAATACTCTATTCTCATTTATATAAGCAGGAGTTCATACCTCTGTAGGAAACACAGTATTCCTTGAAAAACATTTTTAAAGTTAAATCACAGGTGTTTATGTGGTTTCAGGGGACTCACCATAGAACTTTTTTCTAAATAAAAAGATTTCTTTTAAAGCTCTTTTTCATATATTCATAGGTAATAGTTTACCACAATAGCTACATAATCACATAATCTTAGGAAATGCACATACTTATGTGGTCTCATGGTTGCACACTCCAAGCCATATCAGATCCTGTACAGGAACTGTACTGCACAGGCTGTAATTCCAAGCCAGGAAGTGCTGGTGCCTGGTGTTCATTCCCTACCTACATCCTTCTAGCTCTGGCTATGCTCATTTCTTCTCTGTGATGAATGACGATATTGGCCTGCTACAGTTGTATGGAGGGACCTATCCTATAGTATTTGGCTAAAGGTCAAATCAAAAAACCTCGCCAGAGGGAGTCAGGCTCACAGCAGTTCAGCGAAGAAGTTGAGAAGGGCAGATTGTTTCCTGAGCTACATACATAGCAGTGAGATGATCTGCTTTCCCAAATGTAATGCTGCCTGCCAACCTTTGCAAATCCTGTGCTTTTGTGAAAACGGCAATGAATTGCAATGTGTGCCAGTTCAGGGGCTGGGTTTGGGCCATATGAGGAGGAAAACTACTTTTCCAGTAGTTCAGGAACACTCAGGAAGAAGGAACACATCAGCAATTTATTTTTTTTTTAATCTCCAAAGAAAGGGTTAACATCTCAGAAAAAAGCAACAGTTCTTTACACAAAGCAGGCAATCCATATTAATGTTTGTTTGTCATTGTAAATTCAGATGCAAATGAAGAGCTCTTTGCACTGCTGTCTTCTCTGCAAAGCTCATGAATTTGACTCACCAGTCCCACTGAAAGTTCCCAGTTCCAGCTCCTTCTATGGCAGTCTCCAAAGGAATCATTCAAATATTGTGGTTGTAGACACATGTTTTTCTCACACCTTAACTACATTTACTTCAACAACAGTTTGTCCATATCTTTGCAATATCTTTTGCATATTCTGTGCAATATAAGTCGCTAAGAAATTATCAAAAAAGCGCAGAGCAGCATCTTCATAAAAAGTCCCTGGTTAAAAATCCTTATATGAATTTTCTACTAATAATTATCATTCTCCTGAGAATGCAAATATACCTTTGTCGTTTTGTTCATAAGTTTATAAACTGAGGAGGTACTGAGCATCTGTTATGTTTTGTCTATTTTCTGAAGATATTTGGTCTTAGGGAATTATTTTTTCTTTCCTTGTAAGTGGATTATAGCTATAAATAAAAAGATGGTTTATTTTTCAGTGTTGTTTGCTTTTGTTATTTCAACCAATAAAAGGCAAGAAATCCTTCTTCAAAGCATAGAGGATGCACAACACTGACCTAGAAAATACATCATATGCCTCTACGTGTGCATGTGGCATGCACAGCAAAAGAACTTAGACGGGTGCATCCACCAGTTTTGGAAATGCCATGTGCTTTTTGTTATGCATTCTCAAGGCTTCAGAAACCTTGTAAGTTTTCTAAAACAAACGAACAAACAAAAAACAAAACAAAACAAACAACCCAACCCAAAAGAAAGAAAGACTTGCACATATCATGAATTAAATCAGCTCAGAGCCAACCCAGTCAAAATTCAAGGGAGTTCAAAGAACATAAGCACGGAAGTGTCTTAAAAAAACTCAAAAAAACTGTGTGTGATCAGAGGATGATGTGCTCAGATGATAGATCCTCCTCTGGGATCTGTGCTAGATAATGGGAAAGGCCACAATTTTTATGCTGGTCCACCATAGCATGTTCTGGGGAGAGTTTCAGGGAAGTATGATGGAGTGTCATTCACGCTACCCAATCTAAGACATGTACTTACATGCCAGGAGATTTAACTGGGAGGAAACCCCCCCTGGAGATAAAGCAAGGCTGAACCGAGGGAGTGCATTTCACCTGAAACTTTGAAGACTTTTTGGAGTGGCAGGCAAGGCTATATCCATAGTTTGCATCATGCACCTGTCTTCCTGTTTAAGAAATAATTAAATTTCTGCCATATTTCTCAAGCTTTGAATACTATTACACTGCAAACCATGTAGCTAAGTACATCATCTCAGAAATAAAGCCAGAAGACCATACGTATCCTGAAGCATAGGAATGTCAGTACCACTGATATGGAACATCTGAAAGGAAGTGGATGGAGAACATCTAATAAATGTTCGTAGTGTTACAATACAATATTTAGTATGTGTAGCTAATCCTAGGATATTACATAATTGCCTCTCTTTAGTCTTAAATAAACATTATTATTAAGAAATACATTGTGGTTTTCACATACAATAAACAATATACCATGTGCAGTATATTCTGAAAACACCAATTTTTATGTTGCATTTCATTAGAAAATCTACACCTGCATAGACTTCAAATCCATAATGTCCCACTATGATCATCTGATCTCACCTTCTATGTATATAGGCTTTCAGATTTTCTTGCATAGCTGTCATAATCTTTAATTACACCACTTTAATTACTATCAAGACTGATTTTGTCTAACTCAGTATTCATTCACTGCATCTTATTATTCCTTTACTGCAAGGCTGAAAAGCTCCTCTCTCTCAAATCTTTATTCTAACTGCAATTACATGTAACTATCACTCAAATCATGTCTCAGTTTTCTCTTTAATATATCAAGTAAATTGAACTCCTTAAATTGTGAGATTTTCTTCTAGTCTTTGTTTTATTTTTGTGGCCCTAGAAGACTGTTGATATAGATTTTAACCAAGACTTTACGAGGTTTGTAGAAGTAAGTTTTCGTTTGATGTGTATTTACTTCATTCCATACAACACAAGCTCTCGAATAAAAATATCATGTGATAAAGAATTGGAGTACGCACTATCAGCCTGTGTCCTGGGTTCAGCTACAGCAGTCACTTTTTCTCCTTCTTAGTAGCTGGGGCAGTGCTGTGTTTTTGACTTTCAGTCTGGGAACAATGCTGATAACACCCATGTTTTTAGTTGTTGCTAAGTAATGTTTACTCTGACCAAGGACTTTCTCAGTCTCATGCTCTGCCAGAGAGGAGGGGAAGCCAGGAGGAAGCAGAGGCAGGACACCTGACCCAAACTGGCCAAAGGGGTATTCCATACCACAGCACATCATGCCCAGTATAGAAACTGGGGGGAGTTACCCGGAAGGCCCAGATCGCTGCTCGGGTCGGGCTGGGTATCGGTCGGCGGGTGGTGAGCGGTTGTGTCCTTTTCCCTTGTTATTCCTCTTATCATTATTATTGGTAGCAGTAGTGGTTTGTATTATACCTTAGTTACTGGAGAGCTGTTATCTCAACTCGTGGGAGTGACATTCTTTCGATTCTCCTCCCCATCCCTCCGGGAGCGGGAGGAGGAAGGAAAAGGGGGGGAGTGAGCGAGCGGCTGCGTGGTTCCAAGTTGCCGACTGGGCTTAAACCACAACAGCCTGTCAGCCCTTACTAAGTGGACATGTAATTTTGTTTAAAAAGGTAACACGTTTGTTTGAAAATATCTCATTTCCATGAAACCGTGGTGATTGGCATTGGCTACAATTTTAGCAACAAAACCTTTGGTAAGTTAAGGTGCATGAAAAATAGAAGCTCAGTGGAGCTGAACAGATGATTAACTCAACATCCTCCTCCTTTTCTACAAAAATAAACTTTCTATAATGCTTCAGACACTCTATAATTCACAGTGTTTCACAGGTCAGTTTTGCCACTGTTGAAAGTGGTCAACTTCATTAGAGATGGAAAGCTTGTGATAGAAGGAAATTTAGAAATAGAGAAAGACTATGTTGATGAAGGGTAGAGATTGTCTTGCCAGAAAAGTTCCTAAAGGTACGCTGTTTGAAACTGTAATTAAATGTTCAGTTATTCCATGGGCCCACAACTGAGATCAGGAAATTCATCACTCTTTCAAAATCTTTTGTGAAATTATTGTCTGCCCACACACTGCAGTGAACTCTTTAGCCAATGTGAAGAACGACTGATCCTGTTCCCTGGAGGAAGTTATTTTTCCTTAAAAGTCTGTAGTCTCAGTTGCCCTTACAATTCCTCTAGGAATTTCAATAGAATAGCTACTCTGGTGAAGAATTGATGTCTTGTTCCTTTTGTACTGTCTGGCACTTGGAAAAAAAAGAACATCTCATTGTTAAGAAATCTTACTATTTTTCTTAAAAAAATTGTATTCTTCTATCATGCCAGTTTTGTGGGCAGCTTCCTTCTATGTCTGTGAAAAAAAAAACCAACCTGAAGGCAAAGAGAAGGAAGAAAAGCTCAGAAAAGTGTTTTCTTCAATACTTTAATTATTAGAAACTCAGAGATTTTAAAGTCAGAAGAATAGTCGTTCTTCATTTATAATTAATCAGTCTTTTTAATTATCTAGAAGGCTTAAGAACAGAGTGACTGCTTTTAAGAAGTAAAAGTAACTCTCTTTGGCTCTTTTTTTTTTCTTTTTTTTTTTAAGGTTTCAGAAAGCAGGCACTTTCTAACTCATTAGGAATGACTTAGTGAGTCATGTTATATAGTCTCACAATAGTCAGAATCATTGTATGAATAGCAGGAAGGAACAAACTGGGAGCTGCAATTGGTTTAGGAATCTGACCTGTGTCCTTAGCACTCTGTGGCTCTAACAGCTAAAATATCACACTGCACTATTCCCCACAGGTCACTACTCTAGATGAGCCAACTGAAAGACGCCTGTCCCAGTTTAAAGAACTCATTTTTACATTTTTAATTCTGTTAATTAAACTGTATGTCTTACTATTACTTATTTTAATTATTTATTTTTCCATTAATGAATACTACTAGCAATATAGCAAGTGTAATAGTGTAGTATATGACATCCATCCACCAAATCACCTAATTTTAACAATCTGTAGAGCAGAGAAAGGGATGAAGTATGGAGTTCTTAATTAAGGACTTACTTTTGGGGAATGATGCACAACCATGCTGTTAGGAAAAAATGCAAAACCAGGTATGTGAATAGCATAAAAAAACATGCATCCCAAATGGAAACATACTTCAGGAACAGTAGCGACAAATTTGAATGTAGTATCACAGATAAATTATGAAATCTAAAACTATATTCTTGAATAATTCTTCATATTGCTTAGGTAATAACTTGCAGTGAGCCATTGCAGCATATGTTATAGTTTTAAGGAATTCTGTTTCTAAGTGTCACAGAAATTTTTTTTCTGTTACATGTAAGTTAAATAAAATTGAATAAATAAGGGCATACAGAAATTACAAATCATATATCAAAGAGGCTAATATGGGTGTCGTATTCAGAAATTTATAAACATCTATTCACTTACACAGAAAAAAATAAACAAATAATAAACTAATGAATATCTCAGCGATATTATTCCACAACAACCATTTAAATTAAAATAGAAAGAAAAAGTCTCCTTTAATGAGCAATGTTACAGAAGAATAATACCTGCATAAGCTAACTAAACTGAAGTTTAACACCATCACAGCCTACAAAGCAATTTTACTGCTTCAAACAGTATGACATGAAGTTTTCCTAGAAGTTTCTTTTACCTTCAGGGCATGTGGTTCCTCTCAATATCCTTCCGTGGTCCTGCAAATTTTCTTCATGTACATCATACTTTGCAATCCTATTCTAGATCTTTGGGATTATGACAGAGCCATAAGAAAACCCCGTAATTTAATTGAGGAAGGATCTTCAGAAATCATCTGATCTTATCACCTTGCTCAAAGCATGTCTGATTAGATCAGGTTTCATAAGGCCATTTCTAGTAAAGATGAATGTCTCCAAGAATGGTAATTTCATCACTTCTCTGGGCAACTTGTTCCAGTGGTTAGTCATCAACAAAGCCCTGTGAGGTTTTAAATTTGTTGGATTGAAATGTTGTTAGACCCTCTGATTACGATGTTCTGAAAAGGCATTTAAAGAATTTTTACATTATATTGTTTCAGGTGTTGTGACCTGAAGAGATGTGAGTGCTTACTATTAGACATTTTAACAGTGGAATACCAAATTCTTGGATAGCTTATTTAATATGTAAACCAATTTGTTTGGTGTTTGGATTATGGAAAGTGTCTAAGAGTGCTTTTTGGAGGGTTTCTCAAGGCTGTATCTATAATAACTGTCAAACATTCTTCAAAGCACCATGAAGAAAACGTAGTTAGAAAGTTTTTTGCCTCATAAGGATGATTCCTTGATTTTATTTATACAGAACTTTTTCTACTTTCTGGTGAAGTAAACCCAGAAATAATTTTAGTGATTGATTAGACTGAAAATATGTGAAATGCTAACTGTTCCCATCTATTCATACTCCAGTCTGTTTACCAGTGGCAGAGAAAATAACAGGAATTAGGTCAAGCATGGCTTGATTACAAGTCACCTTTTCAGAAATCAGAAAACTTTATTTATTCTCTATATCCTCTTCTCTTTCTGAACTATTACTGGATGAATGGCACCAATATACTTAAACCAACATAAAGATGTCACAGAATCACTCAAAGAGACTTGTAAATTAGTTTTATAGACTCTGAAATTCACTGAAGGCAGTGAGAAGGTCAGGCCCCATGTTGGCATTTAGAAGATTAAATTGATTTAAGGATGTAAGGTTAAAAATCAACATTGGATTTCATAGGCTTTACAGTGGTCATGATACTTGACCATAATTGATCTCCTCATTTTTTTTCACCTTAGCCAAGAAATTTTAACTAACGTTAACTCTGTTCATTCTGAACTACTTTTCAACATCCCTTTATTACTTTTTTTTTCTGCTTCAGCTACTATACCCTCTTGTAGAAGAAACAGGTTATTTCAAAACTTTTTTTACTGCCACCTTTGATTCAATGCTACAACACATTTCCAGATTTATTGAAATGCCAAGTAAATCTTTTAATGGAGAAATTAATGAATGTCCTTGACGTATAGTCAAGGCTTCACTACAGGATATGAATTTGCTTTCCACAACTGCAAGTACTGCAAGTAATACAGAAAACCATTAATACAGTCTTTTTAAACTGCTGGAAGTAATTTTTAGCTTTGATCACATCAAGCATTAGCGTCAAAATGATGAATATATTAATATAAAATAATATATACATATATATTCCTGCTTTATTGTTCTCTTTTCTATTTCTATTTGTCTAAAGAAAAATAATATTTAATTATGCTCGTACTCTTTGAAGTACTAATTTTAGACAGCCACATATTTAAAGCCACTGAAGAAATAACCATGATTATTTTAGTCTCTTACCACATAGATTTCCCATTCAGATAATCATGGATAATTTATAGCCTGTATATAATACATCTTCCATCACAAACTATAATAGGTTTGACATTTTGAATAGATTTAAGTTCACAGTGGTGTTGTGTATCATTAACATGAAAGTCTCCAGGTACCCTAAACTCCCAACTGTTTACCACAAGTTGCTGTATAATTGCGGTAACTTCACTTAGGCATTGACAAGTTGGCAAGAGTGTACTGCTTGTTTTAGGACAATGCCAGTAACTCAGGAGCTCTGATTTTATTCTATTCTCTAGTGCTGTTCTGGTGTCACAGTGTCACTTTCTGTTCCTCCCCTATCTTGGTTACTTCTGACTCTGAAATATCAGATTTACAAGGATGCCCCATAGCAAGAATTGATTCAGGCAGTACCTGAGGGCATATCTGAATGTTCATACTTGATTTGTCTGTACTGCTGAATTTATCGCACAGTCCCAGGCTTGGTGGTGTTCAGTGTCAGGTATTTTTACAGATAATTTGTTCGTTTGGCTTGAAGGTTAACATGGGCCATTCACTATATGGTGTTTTGAGTCAGTTGTTAGTCAGTCCTTTGTTTTGAAGGGTGAAAGATTTTCATACAGCCAACTGTCCTCAGTGGTGGCAGAGTGCTAGTAATAGTATTAAAGTGTTTGTAACTTGAAAGACATAAAGCACTTTGGTGCAATTTAAGTACCTATACTTTGTGAAAAAAGATTACTGTAATAGTTAGATGCTGAACAATGCTAAAGACCTACAGCACAAGCTTAGGTACCTGGCTGATATAATAGGAAATAGTTTGCTTTCAGAGTAGCTTCATGAGAATTTGAGATCCTGTCAAGAATACAGAAGACATGGACACATCTTTGTCAGCATAAGAATTCACTGCTTTTTGTGACTCAGAAAATTGCTTCAACCACTGATAATTCTATCCTTCAAGGTAGAGAAATATGGGTTTGAACTTCCTCCTGGTGAGGAAGGAAATTAGCATACCTCATTCTTGAGGGTGAGTGTGAGGGAAGCACCATGGCCAGCTCCTTGCTAAGCCTACCACAGGTATCTCCACCCAAGAAGGCTGCTGGGACTGAAATCTCAGATTCATCCAGCCGTTTATCACAGGTGAAAGAGGTAAAGAAGTCCTGCTGGGCACTTTTAGCTGGCCTAGGCATTGTCACATGCAAACTCTTCAATCCTAGAAATGTGGTTTTATAGATGATGAATTTTCTCCTGTGTTGCTTCAGAAATGAAAACAATTAGTTCAGGTTTGTGAATTCCCTTCATGGAGCCAGTGCTACAACACTCAACATTATAAAGTCTAAAGACTTTGCAAATGTCTCAATGGGCCTAAATGCTCAGGAAGGACTGGGAATCCTGAGTTATGGGAATACTTATGTTAGCCTGTATATTAGACATGAAGAAAGCTTGCTGTCTGTGAACTAAAAACCACGGAAACCATCATAACCCATAGAAAATCACTGGGTCTCTCAGGTGGTGCAAGTACTACCTAGCTATAGAACAGTTCTCATTCTGCCTGTGATTCAACAGACAACACTGAAACGCATTACAACAAACGCTAGTGCCTTAGCCAAAGACCTACAACAAATACCCAGTATTTAAGGCATTCGTCAAAAGGGTAAGACATAGAAGTTCATGTCTGTTTCATAAATCACAGAGATCTGGAATCTTCTGCCACCCTCCTCCCACCCCGGTGACCTCCCCCATGGTGCTCTAAGATCTGGCTAAAGAAAGGAAAGAGACAATTTTAAGCATACTTATGTTTTATGTATCCCAAAATAGAAGTGTTCAGGTTTAAAATGTGGATGTCAGGACAATTTGATCTTAAAAGTAGGCTTGAATGTACTCTTAAATAATACTGTTACATCCTAAAACAGTTGAAGTCTTTAAGTACCTACACAGATAAACAGCAGGTGAACTGGGAATTTGTACATCAGTGACACTGAACACTGGGCTTCAGTAGCTAATAAGACTTAGGTATTATCAGTTTTGCTTCTGCTTCCTAGGACAAATTTTAGTTCTGAAAGTGATTCAACAATAGGAATCTACTCACATATTCTAATGTACATAGCAAAAAAAATTTTTTAACTGAATTTACAATTGCTACAATGGCACAAATGTCTATGCAGTTCTTTTATATAGCTTTTAAATACTTTCATCCGCAGCTATAAGAATCTGGTATAATGGTTTTAAATGATGATGATCTATCTGAAATTTTGGGGAAAACTATTTATGTCGTCAATAGGATTCTTTTCCTGATTCAGACAACTGATATACAGAATGTATGATAAATAACTGAATCATTAATCTAAAAATTTTCTAACAGTGGAATTTATACATGTGGCTAAAACATGATTTTCTGTCTGTGTATCTATATATAAGATGTTTTATATTAAAGAATACGTGTCACATAGACTGTTAAAAGAAAAAATGTTACAAGTTTTTATACAGAAATACAATTTTCAGGGTTTCTTTTTCTACTTTGGTCAAATTGTGAGCCAACAATGTGATAGATGAATAAAAAATAATTATCGTTCTGCAACACCATGGAGTTGTTATGCGGATCGAGAAAACAAAAGATAACAATAAGCCACTGTGACTGAATAGTTTTCTAAACCAAACTACAGTTCCTTTAACCACATTTTTCACTAACATTATCTTTTTGAAGTTTTCAATTGAATTGGACATGTTGTGTTATGCTGACTCCTAACATGATGTGATGGGGAAACAAAACAAAACAAGACATTTGCAATATTTAAGTAAGAAAATCAGAGACAGGAAAAGCATCAATAGCAAAATAATTCATAAGGAGTCTCTCGTATAGCTTGTAGATTGGATAAAAATGCATTTTTACTCTTTGTAAGCCTGCATTTTCAGTAGTATCTTACAGACAGATATCCAAAACAGGAAGACACTTTTATAACATACTTTATACAGGAAACATCACTTTACAAATTTGTGGAAGTTTTAATATTGTCTTGGGTTCAGCTACAGCAGTCATATTTTCTCCTTCTTAGTAGCTGGGGCAGTGCTGTGGTTTTGACTTTCAGCCTGGGAACAACGCTGATAACACCGATATTTCTAGTTGTTGCTAAGTCATGTTTACTCTGACCAAGGACTTTCTCAGTCTCATGCTCTGTCAGGGAGGAGGGGAAGCCAGGAGGAAGCAGAGACAGGACACCTGACCCAAACTGGCCAAAGGGCTATTCCATACCACAGCATGTCGGGCCCAGTATATAAACTGGGGGGAGTTACCCGGAAGGCCCAGATCGCTGCTCGGGTCGGGCTGGGTATCGGTCGGCGGGTGGTGAGCGGTTGTGTCCTTTTCCCTTGTTATTTCTCTTATCATTATTATTGGTAGCAGTAGTGGTTTGTATTATACCTTAGTTACTGGAGTGCTGTTATCTCAACTCATTGGAGTTACATTCCTCTGATTCTCCTCCCCATCCCTCTGGGACCATGGTTCCGAGTTGCCAGCTGAGCTTGAACCA
>NW_009942112.1:27484-27738 GCF_000696875.1 Nestor notabilis | reverse complement strand
TTTTATGGAATATTACCAATGCTCTTCCTCCTATGCATGAGTAAGAAGCATGCTGCCTTAGGAAGCTGCTAAGTGCTGTAATGGGATGTATTTGACTCTCATGTTCTGTTGCTTTGGAGAATTTAAATATAGTTGGGGTTTTTTTCCTTTTCTTGAGATTAGCCACAGTCTACAGAAGGCTTCAGGGACAGACAGGGTCCTCACTTGGAAGTTACTCAGGCCCCCAATTAACCTGGAAACAAGACCACTGCTTG
>NW_009942112.1:0-27326 GCF_000696875.1 Nestor notabilis | reverse complement strand
TCTAAGGTTAGGAACCAGGTGTTTCCAGCCACCTGCCCCTGATTGTCACTGACAAAATGGTGCTTGCCAGAAATTTATGTATTATAGTGAATTATTTTTAAATTCTGGGACAGAAGAAAAAATTATGACATTTTCCTGCATGATGCATTTGGACAATATTTTTAAAATATTTTTATATATATATTATAATTGATGACAGATAATGTCAGAGCAATTCAATGCCTGATCCAGAGGCAATAGTATTCTTCCCAATGATTTCAACAGGCTCTTGATTAGGTTTTTATTTGCTAAGTAAACAATAGATAGTTCAGTTTGCCGCATGTACACAATCATAGTGTTACTGTGCTCTAAGTAAAATCACAAGTTCTTGCCAGTAACAGATTCTGGAATCTGTGCAGGAGGAAAGTGAAGTCTGATTGATATTTGTGTCTGAGAGGTGATGTTGCTTACTGTCAAATATCTCTTATTTTTAACCACAAAGTAGTCATGTCCCTTCCAACCCTAACCATTCTGTGATTATATGATGTTTTCAGAATTTCTAAGTGCAAATACTGGCCAAAGACAAGATCCTTGGGATCACAGGGATAGTGGGTAGAAACCAAGCCATGCCCTGGGGAGAGCACAATGTGAAGCCTCACATGCCACGAGGATCTGTGTTGATAAGCGTTGCTTGGTAAAGAGGTACTAGATCTGCCCAGAAACGGTCAGGTTCCCAGCGAGCAGGGTGCTTTCCAAACCACTGACATTAATCAGCAAGCTTGCTCATTTCTTACTCTGTTCTTACTCTGTACTCTCTTACTCAAGCCAAAGGAGGCTGAGTGTCTCCTCAGCCCCAGCCAGCCTCAGCTAGTCCTTTCCTTCACCCAGAACACCTTCAACACCACCTGTTTAATCTGCTAACTGTTTTGAAAACATCAGAAAGGTCTTTGCTGCATCTCTTATCAACAGATTAAGTGAACAGAACATTTTTGCAGGATTTAGCAGTACATCCTACTGCAATCTGAACAAATGTGAGCTTGAGTTAATGGCATACTGAAGTGATGGATGGGTTATTGTGATGGTACTCAGTAAAGGCTGCTATAAGAGATAGATCTTACTGCTTGCTTTTAGCACGTCTGATTTGCCCTTGGAAAAGTCATGTGCTCTCTCTGTAAAATGAAGTTAAATGGTTTCTTGGGTTTGGTTAGCCTGTAAATCTTTTGGGGGAACTGTTTCTTATTATGTATCGTGCCTAGTTTATAAGTGCCTATAGATGCTTAGTATTACAGTCCATACTATATGTTGATATTTATGAAAAAGGCCATTGCAATTATTCTGTGCAAGGCAAAGAAGTTCTTAATTTTTTATAGGTATAGGTTTTTTCTGACATTTCCATGCAACCCTCATACTACTCTTTACAAGGACTCTACAGAAGGTTCTCTTATAACACTTTTATTTCAACAGTCAGAGGAATCCCACAAAGAACTTTGTCGATCCTACAATACTTTTTCTATTTCCTGCAATATTTTCAATACCATACATTTTTAATACATATGTATATGAACCTGAAGAAAACAGACATGGATTTATCTGTTTGTTTATCTAAATTCCAATCAAATGTTACTGCTACACTTCATTAAAAACAAGGCACTTGGACATGCACTGTTTACAAATGGAGAACAACATAATTAAAACAGACCAAATAAGGGCTAGACCTGGTAAGAACAGGAAAGCTCTCATGGGAATGAATTTAATGATAAGAAACTCTGGAGACTCTGTTTCTTCAAAACATTTTCTGCTGGATCAATGGGATGAAACAATTCTGACCCTAAAATATGCATTTGAGAGTGATTTTTTCTCTGATATTTTATATAGCTCACAACAGGCATGTGAATGTCTACTGAAACAGCAGCAACTTCCTCAAATCCTCTGTTAAAGTAGAGCTGGAAAGGCAGCTTAAAGTACTTTCAAAAATTCTGTGCCTATGTTAGTCTTCAAACAAGGATATTATCTGTACTGTGAGTATAGAGGAAGCCGTGTACTTATGTGCAAAAGGGTTTAGGAGAGAGATTGCCAGTGCTGGTGTATCTGTGTTAAATCCTCTGAAACATAACTTTCCAATTAGTGAACACGAACCAGAAATGTTTTCCTTCTATCCTCTTTACTTACCTCGCAGAATAAAATTGTTTTTAAATTGAATATTTGTTTGAATAGATTCCCACTACCTAAATTTGGAATGTCTCTTCAATTTGTATTTTCTGATTACTGTGTGGTTACTATGCCATAAAATGAAGGCTGAGTCCAAGCTAAGAGAAGCGTAACTACGGACAACCTCCAGGGACCAGCATTTGGGATTTTCTAACAAAACTGCTATAGAGAATTTCACTCTTCTTAGTGTAGGTCACTGTCCAGAGCTGCACAGGCCCAGGATGAGTGTTCCTTTTTCTTATCCTATTATAGAGAGTTTTACTGTTGTTGATAGCAGCAGGGTAGGTGATACAAAGTTATCTGTCTCAGTCATATCTAGTGTCATGTTGGGCAGCTAGGAAAAAATTAGCAAGTTCACATGCTCATACACCTCTTCATTCTGCTTCCCTTCAGAGATTGCTCTGCTTTTTAAAGGTAAATGTGTTCTGTCATTAACAAGTCCATTTAATTCTTAAAGCAGTTGTCAGTACTGGTAGCAAAGGGGATGTGTTTTGCCTGTCATTTAGCAGTGGTCTAGTCACTTAGGTATCAAAATAGAGGGTGTATAATAATTATTACTAAGAATATTCACTTCTGATTACAGTTGAACTGTTATTGGTTTGGGTTTGGTTTTATTTGTGCATGAGAAGCAATAATGGTGCCATCATAGTCTGGGAATGTTCAAATACAACAAGGTAGTCTTTTACAGGCATTCAAACTTGACATCTCATTGTCTATTGCTCTTTATGTTGTAAATCAGTCCACTATAGAGCATGGAACATTAGTCTGTGATCAGAACGTATGATCCGTGCAAGGCCAGAGGATGTATGGGTTAAGAAACTGTCTGACGTGCATACACTGAATGGTGTGTCAGTAGTACTATAATATAATGGTCATACTCATAAAAAATAATATTGTAATTGTCTTCTTTGTTCTAGCTGCTTGCTTTTGCTTGCTACTTGGATACATATACAAAGCTAGTATTTCTTGCAGATGAGCTATTTTGCATTTCTTTTCTTTTGTTCTTCCATTAACATTTATATGTTAATAATGCAATGCAGAAGTTACATTGCCATGGCAGGGGAGGATCCTACATGATCTTTAAAGGTCTGTTCCAACCCAAACCATTCTGAGTCTACAAAGCTGCTGCGCACATACACCTTCTTAGACAAATGTATACTAAACAATTCTGCATCCATGTAAACAAGAATATTTATTCCATATTTTTAGAGAAAGCAGTGTCTGCATTTTAAAGTGTTTGAGGTAGATGAAGGATTTTAACAAGTTTGAATATTAAAGTTACTATTAATTCATAGTACAACTCTGACAGCCATTGGTGATGAAATCACAGCTGTAGTTTCCTTAAAGAGGGTTTTTAAGTTTATGTTTTGGTTTTTCTGAGTTACTTCACATTTTTCTTATCACTAGGAATAAAAGGAAAACAGAACTTCCCCAATGAGTGATGGAAATCTGCATAAACAAGTTGACATGTGAAAAGAAGGAAACAATACCGATTTTAATAGAAAAATTGGATGGGAAAACAATACATGCACCAACCTTAAAGTTAGTAATGGAGTATTTCTGTGTATGTGAGCTCTCCTTAACCAACAGTGTACAATATTCTGTAGGAAGTGTGTAAAGTGATATGTTATTCTACAGGATTACAAGGGTGAACTTTTCAGCAGGGAATATTCCCAATGGTTTTAATTTGTGAACCTTTTTTTTTTTCAGTCTTTAACTCTGAAGATTGAAGTCAGTCTCCAGAGTGACTCCTGCTGATTTGCTGTTTGGGGTTCTTTTCCTTATCTGAAAGGAATTTTTATGAGTGTCACCTGTTCTGCCTGTACTCTCTGCAGATGTATGTTTACTTTTATAACACAATCAGTTAAAACTTGTAAGGTGAGCTGAGACCTTTTAAGATCTCAAAAGAAAACCAAAATAAATAAAAAATTCCAGAATAAGGGTGACAATGACAACCTTGAACCAATTCTCAAAAAAAAAAAAAGAAAAAAAAAAGAGCTAAAGTCCTAGAGTCCAAAAAGTTTTAGAGTCAATTTTAAATGTATTTAAGCATCAAACCTCAACCAAGTTAATGATGGCATAAAACCTATCTACTTTCAGGAATCTTGGCCCTTGCCTGCATAGCTCCTTACAGCTGAGTCAGAAGTGCCTAACAGCTTACCTGCTGTATGAACATAAGGAAATCTAGGTTATCAAAAACAGAGTTTCCTAAGAACAGCTGGCTAAGCTCAGGACTGCCTACAGTGGCCTGTAGTGAGAGGAACCTCAAATCCCACTTGGCTCTTCTGTGGTCTGGCACCTATGGACACCCTCCCAGAATATGACTGAAAGTAGCATTGTCATAGAATCACACAATAGTTGAGGCTGGAAGGGACCTCTGGAGATCACCTAGTCCAATCTCAAACTATCTTTCTCTAAATCAAATAACTTCGTGTTCAGGGAGAACGTAAGCAGATACATACTAGCTCAGATATGTGGTTTCAAGACAGTGGCAAGATGGGGACTTGCATGAAATCAGGACAAGTGAAAAACAGTCCTTTCCCTGGTGTTCTATTCTAGATCCTGTCAGCCAATGCATCTGGGAGAAATGAACTTGATTTGCTCTTCTATCTGGAGAGGTTTACACCTATGTTTTCCAAAAGTGTTCTTGATAAAGAATGCTGAGGGAGGGAAGAAAATGAATTCTTATTCTTCCCTATGCTGATATTTGCAAAGAGTAACTGAAGGCTTAGGCTGGAGAGAAAACAACTGTTTCTGCGATAACTCTTAGTGATGAAGGCATTCACTTAATAGTAGGGTCTGCCTAACTTTCAGTCCCTGCTACTAAAATTGAAGCTCTTTTCATTTCTCTTATTCCAGTTACTGCTTAATATTACCAGCTCTGTTTCAGTTACAAAACAATTGAACATTTTAAATATTTTCATATAGAATCTTTTTGAAGGAATTTATGTGTGCAAGTACTGTAAGAGTTAAAAAAATCACTAAGTATTGTTTGCAAAAGTGATGTAATAACAGTAAGCACAAGATCATCACTACCCTGACAGTCCAGGAATGGCATTGTCAATGCCATTGTCAACGACAAGGAAGGCACTGTCACAGCCCTCCTCTAGGCAGATGTTCCAGCACCTCAGTTTTCAACCAGAAGTACTCCAATAAGGCCATTTGCCACAGGGGAAATTCAGCTTTCAGAGTACATCATCAGCACATTATAGTATCGTGACCTGATAAAGAAAAACATGGGTCGTCTTCCCTGTCATGCAGCTCAGCCGACACCCTCTAGAGGGCAAACCCAGTGAACTTGGAAACTGAGTAGTTCATTTCTCAGGAATAAATGTGACTGCTTGGCTTCCTCCCAAATTCCATTCCACTGTTGATGTGTTTTTAATTTTTCAGGTTTTTTTATAACAGACCACAAATCAAAATAATGCTATGTAGGGTCCCAGGAAATAGAATATTTTTTTAAAAAGGTAATTAAAATGAAGTAGTGGAATATTGTAATTTTTTTTTTTTTTTTTTTTTTTTACTCCATTGTTTAAAATTCATTAGAAGAAACTCAGTAATCCAAAATTACTGGGTTAAATGCAATGATTCTGTTGGCCTATAAAGCTGGTAATCCTAACCAATAT
The DNA here is from genome assembly GCF_000696875.1 of Nestor notabilis. Lineage (NCBI taxonomy): Eukaryota > Metazoa > Chordata > Aves > Psittaciformes > Psittacidae > Nestor > Nestor notabilis. The sequence goes on along the minus strand of NW_009942112.1, from coordinate 21,513 downwards.
TTACTCTTCTTGATGTTTTGACCTCAGCACATCTATTGTCTTTATTAGTATAGATGTAGTCTATCATACTGAAAGGAAATGGTTCCATAAACTGATTACATGGAAATTCAAATGATATCGCACAGGACAATTCCTTATTCCTGGCCTGGAAGGTGTTAGCATTGTCATTTTTAATGGCTTCCCTGATGGAAACAATGGTTGCTTCCAATTACACAAGGGGGTTTAGTGGTGATTTTAGAGAGCAGTTCCACTCATATTTTCCTTGGTATTTCTGTTTTCTTAAGGTTTCCCAAATTCTGCTCATGGTCAGTATCTACTGAGCTTCACAAACTCTCTGGTTTTCTTTTCAATAGATTAGCCTTCAACTGGCCTTTCAGCCTTGGTTGTAAGGTCCAGCAGCTCCTATGTACTTCAGTAAGACCATGAGAGAGCAGCTGGGCTACCTGGGAGCCTTTCAAGCGTGGTGTTTACTGTCCCAAAACAAAGGCAAACCAAGAGGTGGCTTGCTGACCAAAGCAATAGGATACTATATTGACTCTGGAGTTGAAGGGACATGGCAGCAGACGTAGGCATTTCGACTGAGCTTCTGCAACTACAGCATTTACAGTACTGTCAGGCTCAATTACAGTTATGTGAAAAGTAATATTTTTTTAAATAGACACTTCATACGAGGTATATTCCTTTATTACAGCACTGATTTTTACTTGGACTTGACTTAGTCTAACTTGCTTTCTCTTGCCTCGTTCTTATGTTATTTATTACTTGTATCGAAATACCCCATAGAATCTGGGGAATCATCATAAATGAAGGACAGTAGTTATTCTAAAGAGTTTATGATCTGAATGGAAAGGCATTACTGTTCTGTCTCACAGATATGGCATGAACCAGAAGAAGGTTAAGTCTAGAGTTTCAAGGCATTTTGAAACTACTTAATTGGAAAGACTGAGCCCTTCAGAAACCTGGCTGCAAACACCTGACTAGGGTTGGGCAGTCATTCATACCAGGTACAAGAAATCAGTGGTAGAAGTGGGAGCAAAAAACTCAATTCAAAATTCTGGATCATCTTCCTTTCTTTGGGCTTACTTTTTCAGCAGGAACAATCAGAGAAGGGGTGGTCACTTTAAACTTACACAAGCATCAGCTTCCCTGCAAATGACAGGTTCTGTCTGAATGCTGCTGGGTTCTCCAAACAGAGCAATCTCCCTTGTGTCAGGATAGATCCTGTCTGAGTGTGGAAGAGTTATCGCACTCTTTTGAATAATGATAAGAATATCCACATTTCTTTTTTCTCTCCTGAATTCTCCTCTTTGCTGTACATTGGTTTGGGAACAGCACAGTTAAAAGCAGTATAAAATAGAAAGTCATTTTAAAAGTCCCTCTCCTGTAACAGCTATCTGTCTGGATGGGCTTCAGAAAAAAGGTGTTCCTCTTGGAATCTAAGCCATGAACTTCTCCATAACTGCTAAAACAAAGAAAGTCAGCCAAAATCTTCACGTTTGTTTCCTGCACAATAAAGTCTTTCTTTGCTTGACCAAGTTACTGGCAGTTGCAAAACTTCCTTCTTCACAAAAGCCATAAACTGTCCAGGTCTAGAGGCTGTAGGAATGAGAGAGGCAGATGGTCCATTCACTGGTGTCCACAGCTCTGAGAATACACTCAGTTGGTCACCTACTCAAGTCCTCCTGCCTTCTCTTACACATTTTGGATTGTGGATCCTTTCAATAGGTATGACACTGTTACAAAAAAATTACAAACTGTAAGTTTACAAGGTCACCTGCAGGTTTAGCTTGACACAGCTGTCTGTCAGATCCCACCTATTCTGATCCTTCTCAAAGGGAAGCTGAAGCCTATGTGGAAGAAGTAGCCTTTTTGGCACAGCAGCAGGTAACTTTGGAGCATACAGAGATACTAACAGAGTATTTTTGTCTCCCACCAGATCCTCCAAAGCCTCTTAGAATTCATCTTGGCTATCAGGGTAGTTCCAGGTTTGGTAGGTCCTGTTTTCTGCATTTGCACAGTCCATTAATGGCTGTTTCCTAGAATTACCCTGAATGTTTTGCTTGATTCTACCTGTCAGGAAGGACTCCTTTGCAGACAACTGCAAACGCCTAGCAATGTTGTAATAATACATCACTAAATTTTAAGCAAAGAACATTTTGTGCTACACACTTGTATCTACTGGTATTTAAATGTCAGTGAAAAAGGATATTTGCAAACACTTCCAGTTAATTCTGCAGTATTAGCTTATGCTGAGCTATCTCGGTAAGGCGTGTAAGTACTTCTTATCGCTAGCAGCAATTATGAGATATAGGTCTTGAAAACAAACAATAGCAATAAAACCCTTCCCTGTGAAAATACTCTACACTGTGGCATAAACTCTATGTAGTTGAATGTGAAGCACACCTCATTTTGCAGTGTTTCTATAAATAACATTAAATTATGCACCAATTACATGTGATGTTTATTTTGTCAACTTCCACTTTCCAGAGTGACCAAGTAAGGATTTGGGGTTTTGTAGGTAAAATCCTCTTCTATAGAAATTGATAGCATTTTAGAGACTGGCCAGAGTAAAATTTCTTTTCTGCTTCCAATAATAAATTATAACAAATCTGAAGTTTTAACTTATCAGTACTGTATTTCCATCAAGTCTTTAATATGCAATACTTAATGTTACGAGTTAAGTATTATATTAAAGGCACATGGTTGAATATTTTCTGTGGCTTGCTTAAGGAAATTACTAGCTCCAGTCTTATGCTTTAACTACATCTAACTATACACAAGTTTTATACACAAAGTTATAGGCAGAGTCAAGGTAAAGGAAACACCAGAGTATGTGGAACTAGGCTTTAGGTGCATTATATGGGTGGTAAGGAGTGAGTACATTAATATTGGCAAGTGAATGTCTCGGAACTGAGGGCCGGAGTCTGACTGCAGATATAGTGCTGTAAGTCAGAAGGAAAACCTTCAGAATAACTGGAAGTTTTGCAAGTCACTGCAGAAACAGAATCAATTGGTATCATCATCTGCCCATAAGTGCACGGGATCAGATACCTTAAAGAGAATGCAGGCAGCTGTTTACTATATGCCCTGGCCCAGGAATTAAAATGCCACATGGCAAGAAAGAAGGTAGATGAAAAAAATACAATTTGGTATAACAAAGAAGAGGCTGAATGGTAACTTAACTAGGGATTAACATTTACATTTGCAAGTAATATGCCTATTACATTTGCGTTTGCAAGAAATGTTGTAAATAGATATTCTAACTACAAAGAGACCAGCGAGAAAGAAAAAAGCAAAATATAATTCAAATAATTTATATGGAATATATTACGCTTATTAGAAAGACTATATAACAGACATCCCGTTTCTCTTTTTTCTTGCCAGGAAACAAATTTTTATTCCAGTGTAAGCCACAGCTTTTTTATAATACAATCACAGACAATAAACACTATGACTTACCCCATTATTTGGAGAGTGCTTTGGCTTACTACCAAAAGACAAAAAATCTGAAGAAGCCATTTTAACAAAACAGAAATAAGCCAATGTCAAGAACAGAAAGGGATTATTGTCAAATCTGTGTCTCTTAAATTGTACTGTTCAGTAGCATCATCATGTTTCTGTCCTACAAAAGTTCACTCTGGTGTTTATGGTTGGAATTTATGAAAGCTGAGAGTGCAGCCTTTGTTTCTTTTTTTTCCCAGTTCCCTTTTAATGCAGCATTCAATTACTGTGAATTTGAAGGGAATGATGGCACCAAGTAAAGCTGTGTCCTGGTCCTCTTACAGCCAAGGAGCTGCTACACATATTCTCTTTTCCTCAGTCAAAGGCGAAAGAGTGAAAAACCTAGGGCTAGTATTATGTTTTCCCGCTGTTCTGTGTTTATCAAATCAACCGACAGCAGAGATGGCCTAGCTTGTAAATACAGAACCTGATCCAAAGCCCACTGAAGTCCGTAGGAGCTGTGTGTGCACCAGAACCACGAATATTAGCTTATCCAAACCATTTTTATACAAATATTTTAAAACTTACAAGAAAATGGTTGAGAAAAAAGCAGTCTTTTGATTGTTTGGGGTTGGTCGTGAGGTTTTTTTTGGACCAGAGTCTGATCTAAAGCACTGTGTGGCAGAGTGGTCTTTTTTCAGTACTCTTTGGACCAGAGCCCTAAAATATAGTCACAGCAATATCACTACCAAATTACATGATTGCTACTTCACACCTACACTCAGTTGGAAGGAATTCAAGACAAGCCCAAATTTATACCAAAATATTTGCCAAGTGTTTCAGGTATAGTAAACTCTGAACACAGCAGAAGAGATTTTATGTCCAACATTTCCTGCAACCTCATATTCTCTGTGACAGCATTGCTTTAGTACCTTCAGCAAAATAGCCTCAGCCAGTGAAGCAAATACAAGCAGCTCATGAGGTGTGGCTAACTTTCAAGTGCAGCCTTTTTCCTTTGCTGTTGTTTTACAGACAACATAGGAGTCCTTGTTGGCTCTGCAGCTCACTTAATTGCCTTAAAGCTGGTAGTGAGCAAGTGAAACAGGAACATGGCATTTGTTAGATTTTTGATCCCCTGCTTTGTGATCAGCACTGATATTGTTTTCTCTTGCCAGAATACTGGTGACATTGTGGGTGCCAGTTCTCCAGGGGACATTGTTATTGGAGGCTTGTTCGCAGTTCATAGCGAAATGTTGCATCCAGAAGAATATCCTATCAAGCCAGTCATTCAGAATTGCGCTGGGTGAGTAATATTGGAAATTACATATATAGCAAAGAAATGATCATTGGTATCAGGCATGTCTCTCTTCTATTAAGATTTCTATCAGAAAAATCTGGTTATCTTGCATTTCTTAGTCTTTAAGAAGACCTTGGACATCACATACATAGTGTGTAAATTAAGACAGGATAATAAAATATGGCAAAGTTACAATGAAAAATGCCATGACTGCCTCAGGAAGGAAATAAGCATTGGATCCTATTTCAATCTTCATATAAAACCAAATAGCCCTGGAGGTTTGTGAATCATATCTGAAGTACTCTACTGTGCAGTTGTTCATTATTTGTTATGAAGTTGTACCTACATGATTTGGACACAGGCAGACTCCTCTGTTTTAGCTAAGCACATATTAAAGTATTCCCCCCATTTCACAGGGCAGCTCAACTGTAATCTATGATGGTACCTTGCTGATTAGATTGTAATTATTATACTTTGTATTATAAATGTGGCATTATGTTAGACTATATAAAACACCCTGTCACGTATGCATTCAAGTTCAGACTGTGCATCAGAATATTTATTTTATTGTCCCCGAATCCTGCTGTGATTGAAACATAGTTTTTTCTGGAAACCATGTAAAGAAAACCTGCTGGAAAAATTTCATTTTAAGTATATAACAAAGCTTTCCTAAGCCCAGGAATTCCAAAAATGCATTTTCTTTAACTTTGATAGAGGTGCAAATCCTCAAATTTTATTTGAATTTTACATGCAACTTAATCCCACTTCTGAATCTAATAATCAGCTGGATATGCAGGTATCCATGTGGATTATTTCAAAATATGACAAAGTTCAAAATTTTGTCAGTCTTCCATTATTTTTCTATGGAAACATAAATTGCCTGAGGTCCATTTGAAATTTAATTTAGTTGGCAAGATTTGTAAACTTCAGAGAAGCTTGGCTGAAAGGAGGGTAGCTTGTACTGCAGACATTCTGTGCTAGCACAGTTCTGATTAAGCATCTCATAATATCTCCTGGAGATAAGGGGAATAGCTATACTAACTTCACCAGGTTTAGAGAGGATTTTGGGAAAATCAATTCAAGCACTAGAAGACCTCAGCCTCTGAAATATCTTTTTCTCTTCTGACATATTTAGTCCTTTCTTTTCTTTATTTCATGCTTTATTTTAAAGTAAATAACAAAGTAAACTTTTAAAAAAGCTTACTGGTCAGATGAAGTAAATTGCAATAGCCCCACTGACTTCGCAGATGCTTGCTGAATATATCACTTGCAAATTTTTGTGTAACATGAAATTTAATTTTTAGTACCTGGGTTTTGATTGGTTTTTTCTAGGTTTTTGAGGTTTTTTTGGGTTTTTTTTTTGTTGTTATTTTGGGGGTTTTTTTGAGGATTTTCTTTTGTGGGTTTGTTGGAGTTCTTTATGTGTTTTGTTTATTTGTTTGTTTGTTTGTTTTTCCTTCAAAAACCCACTTTTGCTCAGGTTAAATTTTGTGTTTATTTTGCTTAATCTCCCATTTAGGAAAGGCAAAAATACACTGTTTCTAATCTTTGTTACACTAAAACCCATGCAAATCACAGAAAACATTCTATCACTTCTTTTCAGTAGTTGTCAAATTCTAAGGGATATATTCAAAATGGACTTTGCTTCAGCTTTATTCCCAGTAATGTTTTTCTAAAATGAAGCTTCTGTGTTTCCTGACAGGTTTGAAATTCAAATTTTTCTTCAGACACTTGCAATGATACATGCTATTGAGATGATCAACAATTCAACGCTCCTACCTGGAGTTACTCTGGGCTATGAAATCTATGACACATGTGCAGAAGTTACAAAAGCCATGGCATCTGCTCTGAGGTTTCTGTCTAAATTCAATTCTTCTGAGGATGTTGTGGAGTTCAAGTGTAACTACTCAGACTACATCCCGAGGATTAAGGCTGTCACTGGAGCCACCTACTCAGAGGTGTCGATGGCAGTTTCAAGGCTGTTGGCTTTGCAACTAATCCCACAGGTGGGTTTGAGGCAATTGATTTGGTTTGGTCAAAGGGCCATTTACCAGATTTAGAATAAAGGTGTGGCTCTGATTGCAGGGAATGCAAAAGCTGCTCTTGCTATAGAGCGGGATTCGGCTCAATCTAAGGACATCAGGAGGGGTGGGACTCAGCTCCAAACGAAGGGCTTGGTTCACTTGACCAAACAAACTCAGTAAGGGCTATTTTATATGCCCAAGGCACCTGCCTCTGAGTGCTGTTTCAGGATGATGCTGGGCTCATGCTAGCCTGGCAGTGCCATTAGTCAGTCCTGAATGACTATGCCAGTTACTCCAGTGTGCCTTGAGTGACAAGGCACATTGTACAGGCAATAAAGTTCCACCCATCATGTCTAGACTGGCTGGTGGTGAATATGACAATACCCAGTCTTAAGTCAGGGGTGGCGGAGGAATCATATTAGATTTAGTCAGTAAATTGGAAATTCTCTCCTGCCTGAGAGAGATTAGGTGTTAGAGTCTGTCATAACTACGGGCAGGGAAGTGAGGAATATTGCTCTAAAACAGTTTTACTCCTGTTGCTCTTCAAACAGTTGTAGAAGAGAAAGAACACAACACTACAAACCCACACCGGTTCTTCACAAAACATCCTTCTCTATTTCTGACCTCTCTAGGAATAGTAGTCCCACACTTGCGCTTAGGCTGATGCTTACGTTTCTACTTTCATTACTATAAAAGAGTTGTGGTCCAGGCCAGAATGAACAAGGAAAAAAGACATCAACTTCCACACGTTCCTCTTTTCACGTTAGGTTGGGCAATTTGAGATAAATTACTTCACTGCAAAGTACATGGTAACCAAACACATGGAAAGACACAAAATCTGAACCAAACATAACTTCTAACTGAATCTTCTCTGCGGTGGCAGGAAGTAATTATGACCTTCAGCTCCACCGAAGGAGCTATAGTCAGTATGAAAATTAAAATGCCACACTTGAACATCATAAAAAGGCAAGTGATGAAACAAATCTGCATTGGGTTGCAGAGACGAGAAAGGTGACCCAGCAGATTTTTCTCATCAATGTCACCTGTAATTTTCTGACATCAGTAAGATTTAGTACACCCCTCCAGATGGATGACTCTCATTTTGGAAAGCATGTATTTAAAGAACTGTCAAGCAATGTAGGAAATGTAAGAAAAAAACACTCCTGCAAACAAATAGAAAAGGATTAAAACTAGAAAGATTTAAATAACAATGTTCCATTTACATTTTTCTAGCTACATTCACAGGAAAAAAGGTAGCAAACTGTTTATCTAAAAGTGTTCTAGTATTCTGTAGTATTGGTTACTGTTTGTTTTTGTGGGAGGTTCTAACAGACTTAATGATCTTTTTAAAATAGTGTAATTAAATTTTGGAAACAAAATATATATATGTGTGTGTGTGTGTGAGTGCTCAAACTTATTAATGCTTCCAATGTTTTAAATATTGTTTCGAATAGCAGGTTGATGGTATCTGAACAGAGTAGACCAAAACCATTATACTGGCATAATTGTCATACCCATTTTGAAAAGTTTTATTCTCTGCCTTCACTGAATTATGTGGATGAAAATAAGAATAGTGGCAGTGGTATTGGGCATGAGTCTGCATCCTAAGAGCAAGGCAAGGGAACCTGCCCCATTTGGCTGCATCTTACTAATACTCACTCACAGGAGGAGGGAGCCTGGGTCAGGATGGATGAAAGAGGAATTGTGGCAGGTTTGGATCTCTTGGTGTCCATTGGAGGAGACCACCTCCATAACTGAATTGTTCACTCTTCCTAGGTCAGTCCTGCATCATCAGCTGAAATCCTCAGCGACAAAATCCGGTTTCCTTCTTTCTTCAGGACTATCCCCAGTGATTTTCATCAGACAAGAGCAATGGTCCACTTGATCAGTGAGTCGGGGTGGAATTGGATTGGAGTAATAGCCACTGATGACGACAACGGGCGGTTCGCTGTGGAGAGCTTTGGGGTCCAGGCCATGGCAAACAACGTTTGCATAGCTTTTAAAGAAATGCTGCCTGCCTATCTCTCTGACAACACCTTTCACACCAAAGTTGATCGTGCAGTTGAGAAGATTGTCAAGGAAACCAGAGTAAATGTTATTGTTGTCTTTATGAGACAGTTCCATGTGCTCAAGCTATTTAATAAGGCAATTGAGAGGAATGTAAATAAAGTCTGGATTGCAAGTGATAACTGGTCTTCTGCAGTCAAAATTAGTACAATTCCCAATATCAGACAGCTGGGAACCATTGTGGGATTTGGCTTTAAAAGCAGAGACAGCTTCGCTTTCCAAGACTTTCTGAGAAACCTTCATGAAATGCCTGCTGACAACAACAAGTTTTTACGTGAATATATTATGCTTTTGTCAGCCTGTGCACACCTGGAATATCATGATTTTCAAGCATGTATTTCAAACCAGTCCCAGGATGATCTACTGCAAAATGTTGAGAATAAACACCAGATCTGGAAAGATGACTTTCTGAATGCTAACATTGAGTCGGGATTTATCCATAGCACTATACTTGCAGTGTATACCATTGCTTACGCCATTAAAGGGCTATGCAAAAACAGAAACTGCAAGGATCCCTCTGCCTTCACTCCTTGGGAGGTATGATGTTAATTCTTTCAGGTCTCTTTCTCTTTGCATAACTTTCATCTCATTTTTGCTCCCACATTCCTGGATTTACTAGCTTGGTCCTCTTACTAGACTTTTTATTCCTGTTCTGGCTTTCCTTCACCAACTGAAATTGCAGGCTATGTGCTAAAGCAGCAGTATCTAACTGCTGCAGTGATGAGAACTAGACTCCAGATTTGTCTTCCTCTTTTTTGGCCCATGTAGATGCAGAGGCTCCTGGTGCTAAGCCATGGCTGTGTTCCGCTGTAGGTAGAGAACCATTACTGCATTTCACATGCATATAGCTAACTGATGGTGAGTAACTGCATGCCCACCATCTCCTCCTTCATGGGTACCACAGCAGTGGCTGACACTTGACTCCACAAGTGTTAGAAGGGGTTTTTACCTGCTGGACTTCATTAGCTACCCTAACATTTTCCTGTCACCCTCAAAGAGCACACAGAGTAGGCACCAGCTTGGACAAAGGTTCCAGTCTGTAGGATCCTTGCTGGAATGTCTTCCTAGCTACTCATATGGGATAGAATAAAATGTATAGTCAATCTACAGCTGACCTATCAGGTATTCAGCTACTAGTGGTCAGTTCTGTTGCCACAGACCACTGTAATACACAGTAATGAGTACTCTTGAGAGATGGGGATGTTGCAGGACAGGAGCATTCACCAAGGAGTTTCAATTTTGCCTTCTCTCTCTCCCCCCACCCTGTCTCTTTGTCTGTCTCCTTCTCCTGAATTCAGGCTATTATTTCCTTCATAATGAATCTTTACTTCTAAGTGAAAATGCAACAGACTTTTCTCTGTCTGATCTTGATTTATACTGAAGTGACTGGTAAGAAAATCAGACAAAATCTTTAAAATGGGTGAGGTATTTGTTATCAAACTCTATTGGGAGGGAAAAGAAGAGTTAAAATCAGACAAGTAAACCTGACCTGACCTTTTACCCAAGAACCCACTCAGGAGTATTCGCTTTTACACACTTTTACTCAGAGGATTAAACCAAAGTTCATTTAAAAGTCAAACAACCACTGAAACATTCTGATTTGCTCTGACCTCTTATCCTAGGTCAGGGCAGGTCAAACCAAGATAGGAGATTTGAAATAATAATTAAAACAAAAAAAAATAAAATTCAGAATTTTACATGAATTTGTAAATGCAACTGGGACAAATTCAGGACTTCTCTGCAGTGGAAGCAGCTCTACAGAGCTGCATGTACATCGTTGCCGATTTAAAACCCAAACAACACAAATTAAGATTCCTGTTAAGAGTCAAAGAACTCATGAATACACTGAGATAGTTATTCTCCCTGTGCTGTTTTCATAACTTATTTCCTCTACACTAAATCTAAACCCTCTAGAAATAGATATATATATACATAAAACTTAAGATAGAACTAATCCATATCACACATCACATACAGAAAAATTAAATTCATTGGTGCTATAGACTTTGCAAAAATAACCATCAGTTACATTAAAATGTTGGTAATTAATTAGCCCCTTCTGTCTGAAGCTCAAGAAGTACTGAAAAAGCTCTGTTGTTCCCGTTTTGCTATAGAAAGTGGAAAAGTGGTGAAGAGAAAGACTAAATGACTAGCCTGAGTATATACAGTAAAAAATTTCCTATTCAGTCCCACACAACTATGCAACATCCAGCTCAAATGCAATATTGGTTAGAAGCACACTGTGGTTCTTCATAAATTGGTACAGAGGCAGTGAGAGTACCTGAACTCTCAAAAAAAAAAATTGTTATACATGAAAAAACGATATGTTATATACACCAGATGTGTTATATACATATATTTGCCAAAGCATATTGAAGTAATACACTTGTCAGCACGTTAACTAAATGATACAGATATCACAAATGGATCCATGTAAGAGCTTGCTTTTCAAAGGACAGTTAAATTCACCCTTTCATCAAAATCTTGGGGGGTTTTCTTGTCAATTAATCCTTGTTGCCAAAAATTACTAGGTCTGTAAAAGGATAAAGTCTTTGCTTTAATTAAGAACCACGGTAGCTAATGAAAGCTATTCTGTGGTCTCCCCATGAATTCGGAGTGGGTTATACAGGTCTTAAACCTGTCCTTTTCTAGTTCCACACAGAAATTTATGATCTGGCTGTCTGTGATGAGGGAGACAGAAATTTCCCCTGTTGAACAGAATGGGTTGCAATATAAAGCTGGACAATTGATTTATCAAAGCATGCTTGTTTTGATATTTTGTATAATCTATCAAATATGCCTGTGCTGTTTATTCCTATTGTGCCATTGATCACTTCATCTGAGCAAGCTGGCATGTATTGTTCATTGAACAGTTCTGAGTCTCACCTTGTAATACACAATATGAGTCAGAGTCACAGCTGAAAACAATGTTAGATATTTCTAGACACACTGGCAGAGCTTACTTGGGAAGCGAAGGTTACCCATATCAACTCTGGTGACAGTAAAGTAACAGCAGGAGCATTGCTCACAATCATTCCTTACAAGAAGGGCAATTCCAAAGGGCCATTAGTACTTACAAGCAAAAATTTTTTCTTTCCTATTGTCACACCAAAATTTCCAAGGCTGGAAAAAAATATTAACATGACCATTTGTACACACTGCACAGAGTTAAGAAATTACGATTTTTTAATTGATAAATTTTTGAGGTCAACAGGATTGCCTAAATGAAGTAATTCCATATCTGACATCAAATTAACAGTTATAAGAATTGCTTTTAATTTTAAGATTTCTTTTACTTCTAAGAAGCAACGTTTCTTTTCAACTTGATACTACCATAAAGGCGTTAAATTACTGAGTTTATCCCACTGACATGATACTGATGTATGTTACCAATCCTTATACTTCTGTTCAGCTTCTTGAAGAACTTAAAAATGTTACAGTCATTTATGATGATAGAGAAATCAAGTTTGACTCCAATGGAGACATGAGCACCAGTTATGATGTACTTCTTTGGAAAGAGATTGATGGCCACATGAAAATCACCACTATGGCAGAATATGACCCGGAGAAAGGTGACTTCATCTTTGAGGATGAAGAGAAAAAAAAAGAATTTCTGGATTTAAAGGTAACTTTTAATTCTTGACAAGACGTATGAAATTCGTTTGTATGTTTTCTTCTCCTTTCAACTGAAGTATGTGTCAGCTAGAAATCTCTCTTGTGGTTTCATATTCTTCATTTAGAACTAAGAGCCCTCTCTGGGTATATTCAACAACTCTCATGCACATTGAGAAGCATGTTAGCCTGTAAGCAGACTCAGTGATTTGAAACTGAGTTATTTCTCCAGAGTGTTTGTAGGAAGTTTCCTAAGAGGAAAATTTACATCTGTCCTAAGGATGCTGTTCCTGTGTCCCTCTGGACTGTTTCTCCATTTTACAAAAAATGGTCTTTGGAAGGAGGACCTTAACTCAGACCTCGAGAGAAGGCCCTGAACACACACCCTAGGGTGGTTCACTCACCCTTCATGGCTCAGAGTTGAGCTGCTGAGGTTCAGGAACATCAGAGCTGCAGTGCAGAGCAACCACTGAGGTGTTTCTCCTGAGCCCAGGTGTCCCGCATAGCTCAGAACAGATGAGCAGGGTTTCAGGATCTCACTTGTGAAGGAGCCCACTCAAATCCCTCATCAGATGGGATTTCTTTAGAGTTGACTAATTCAGCAGACTAAAATCCAGGTTCAAATCGGATGAGACGCCTTGATCTGGATTTTAAAGGTACAGACAATTCCACTGATTGACATTTAGGGCCAAAAAGTAAAATTGCCATGTAGAGAATGCCCCAGCCTGTCACTTGCTGATGTTTCTTCATAGTTAGTTAAGCCTGAGCTGATTTTTTGTTGTTGTTCTCTGCACACTGCAGAAGGTTCAGTCAACATGCTCCCAGCACTGCACACCAGGGCAGATGAAAAAGGTTACAGGAAGTCCACACACGTGCTGCTATGAGTGTGTTTACTGCCCAGAAAACCATTACAGCAATCAAACAGGTAAGGAATGGTGATCCAAATAAAGGCTTATTTAGACATCAATAAAATGGTTTTGTTTGAGTATAATGTGCCTTGGCAACGTTGGGTATAATTTTGGAGTGGGATTAACATATTTGTTTATGCTCAATTTCCCGAATATGAGTGTTTAGTCTATAAAACTCTGTTCAAATGCTTTTTAGAAGACCAAACTAAAAGCAATTAGATTGTCCATCTGACTAGCATTATCCTTTGCTCGGATGAAAATTCTGTCTGATTCATCAGTGAGATTGACTCTTGCTTCCCTGCTTTTCCACAGTACACCCAGACCAATAAGGAAGAATTTTTTTACTATGAAGGTGGTGAGACATTAAGTTATGGCTGCCCAATCCCTGGGGCCAGGCTGGACGAGGCTTTGAGCAACCTGGTCTACTTGAAGGTGTCCCTGCCATTGGCAAGGGAGTTGGAACTGGATGATCTTTAAGGTTCCTTCCAACCCAAACCATTCTATAAGCCTACAAAGTTCAAGGGTTATGTATTTTGCTTACCAGGTGGGGTTTCTTTGTCTTACCAGGGAGTACTGCAAAGTTTGATATAACTGTACAGCAATGTTTTCTTTTATCAAAACTTAAGTGTATTTTACCACTAGTTCATTTATAAGTTTCAGCAAAATTTTTGAAGAGGAAAATTAAGTATGGAACAGAGAATGGAATTAAGAAAATTGTGGTGCAATGTACTTCTAATATCCTGAGAGCAGAAGGCAATTTTAAATTCAAACAATTGTGAAATTTCTCCATATCAGAGGAGAGGAATTTTAAAGCAAACCTAACCTGTCAAAGCATAGTCTAAAGCAATGTTTATTCTTGCTGTTGTATTTCAAAAGCTGTCTGTAAAGAGAAAGCAGGGGTTTTTTCTTGTCAAAATAGGTAAATGAAAGAAGCATAGTTCAAATTTCTGAAAGAGAATTGATTTACTCTCAAGTCATTATTCAGGTATCAGTTAAAGTTTGCCTGTCCTGAGCTCTGGCCAGGTCACATATCGCCTGTCAGAGATGTCCAAGGCAGTTTCAGGACCCTGGTCATTCTCCCTGTCCTCTCCTTGCCCCTGGCTGCAGGTAGCCCCTGCTCCCAGCTGGCAGGCATTCGTCCTTTGTTGCTGCTGCCACCTCTGCCACTGCTGTCACTGCAGTCCTGCAGCTCCGCCGCCTGGGCAGCGACATCAATAGTCGGAAGCAATCATCCCTGTGTATTCCCCTTAGCATCCCTTCCCACATTGCTCCTGTGTTTCATCTGTCTCGAGCCTCGATAATTCACTGTGCGGTTTATTTACTCTGGGTTTCTAAGTTACCTTCTTTTTTCTGCTTTCAGATATGGATTACTGCTACCAATGTGACAACAAAACCTACTGGGCTCCCGTCAATAGTACCACATGCTACAGCAAGACAATCCTTTTCCTTGCCTGGACTGACTGGTTTGCTATTTTCCTCCTCTTCCTCTCTGCTTTTGGGGTTGTGTTGGTTTTGTCAATTAGTGTAATATTCACTAGAAACTTGAACACGCCAGTTGTAAAGGCATCTGGAGGTCTAACTGTCTGCTACATTATTCTCTTCAGCCACTTCTTAATTTTTTTAAGTACCACCTTCTTCATAGATGAACCCACAGAATTCAAGTGTAAAACTAGGCAAGCCCTCTTTGGCATAAGTTTCGCACTCTGCATTTCATGTATTTTAATAAAGTCACTAAAAATTTTACTAGCCTTCAGCTTTGATCCCAAGCTGCAGAATTTCCTGAAATGTATGTATAAACCTATTCCCGTTGTGGTCACCTGCACTGGAATTCAAGTTATCATTTGCACCTTCTGGCTGATATTTAGGGCACCTTTCGTAAAGCAAAATTTCTCAATCTCAAGAGCAATAATTCTGGAGTGCAATGAGGGCTCTATTTTGGCTTTTGGGATTATGTTGGGCTACATTGCTGCCCTAGCCTTCATTTGTTTCATATTTGCCTTTAAAGGTAGGAAGTTGCCAGAGAACTACAATGAAGCTAAATTCATCACCTTTGGCATGCTCATTTACTTTATAGCATGGATTGTGTTTATCCCTGTCTATGCAACTACATTTGGCAAATACCTGCCAGCAGTGGAAATCATAGTTGTTCTAATATCCAATTATGGAATCCTCTGCTGCACTTTTCTTCCAAAGTGCTATATCATCATTTACAAGCAAGAAACAAACACAAAATCTGCCTTTCTCAAAATGATTTACACATATTCCTCCAAAAGCGCAAGCAGCATTACTGTTAGTCAGATTTCTTTGGATTCAAAGTCTTCCAGCTCCCGAGCTACTGTCTCAGACTCATGTAAATCTCAGAAAAACTCTGTGAATGGAAACTGCCATTTCCAAGTGCCTGGACAGACACTAATAAAAGGGAAAGTTCTTCCTAAAAATGCTGCAAGGAAAAGAGTCTCCAGCATATGACTGGCCAGTCCTAAAGTACTTGAAGATGAAAAGCGATCTTAAGAAGCCATTTCTCTTTCAAGTGTCTTTCCTTTTGCCATCCCCAAGGAGAGCAGGCCACACAAAATGCCTCCTCCCCTGGTACTTAAGCAGTTATCCATTACCAGGTTTGAAAGGCTTTCCTGGCTCATAAAGCCCGGGTCCTAGCTCCCTTCTTTCCCTGGCTGCTCATGTAGACCTGCAGAAACCTACTCTGCAACCTCACTTCCTTGAGTGAGGCAGAAGCCTCAGGAAATTATGATTTCTCACAGGCATGTAGGTGGGACTATACGTGTTTACCCCACTTTTTTTGCATCTCTGATGCACAATTGTTTAAGGAGCTCTTCTTCTCACCTGGCTCTGTTTTACACATCAAACAGAACCCTCTCGCAGCCTTTGTTTGCTAGGATAAACAAGCCCAGTCCTTTAGTCTCCACTTTTAAGATAGGCTTTCCATTCTCCTGAATATCCCAAAGTAACCCTTTTCACCTGCTATCAGTGAATCCTTTTTTTTTCTCCCCAAAATTGCACATCTTATTCCAGACGAGAGCTGCAGTAACTTTCAAAGTTCCTTGTATTTACCAGGACGATAACCAACTAGAGACAGGCCTATCTAAAAATCTAAGAATTTCTCTGAAGTTCTGTAGTTATCTGTATGTTCATCTACTTTTTTTCCTCATACTCAGAGGAAAAACACCGATTCACCTCCTCTGACCATGAGGACAGACAACCCACTGTGTTTATCGCCAGATGTCCTCTTAGCTGAGGATCTAATGTCAATGTGTAATGTCAAAACTTACTTACAAGCATTATTTCCTCTCACTAGCATAAAGAATGTAACTACCAGGATCAGCATAAGCACATCCTCGGAATTCTAGCTTTTTTCATACATATTTTAAAAATCTGATTTTCAACAAGAAAATGACAAGGCACCGTTCCAGTATGCAGAAATAGCACAAGAATGAACTGACATGAGCTGTGCTGTATGAGCCTCTACTCTGTAGCTCCATCAGTGCAGCTGCGCTGTGCCTTCTGTACAAGATGCAAAAGGAACGTTCTGAAGAGGAAGAATTTTCCTTTCAGGACAAAAGCAACTCAGACTTTTTTCAAGCCCTAAACAGCAGAGCTATGTTACCAATACAGGACCATGAAAAATATTTTTCCGTGTTTATAAAGTCGGGCCATAGTAACTTTGCTATTTTAACCTCTGTGCTATGTTACTGGGAAATAATACTAAATTCGTTGAGTTTTGTTCATACTTCTGTTTCAGTATGGAATAACTGGATGTTGTGCAGGCCAAAATAAAGTTCTGTACATTGGGTATTACACAGGCATATTGTATTATTGTTATGTACATTTCTATTCATATATTGTAAACCTTATCTGTATGATTTTTTCTACTCATGTTTTGTTAAAATAGCTATAAATCACACTTCAACAATGGACATAGGCAATTAAATCATTGCAATGTGTAGACTATATATATATATACACTATGTATCCATGAAGCCATTTTTTAAGTCATTTGAATGGCTAGGCTGCAACTTACATACTTGAGTAGTTATGTAAGTTCTGTAGATGATTAGAAGAAGGTTTATGCACATATATTTCTAAGATGAATGCTGTGTACACATCAGTTGTTGCAAATGCTGTTCTGAATGTGAAGTTATGCACAATATGGTTTAAATTCCTGCAGTTTGGCTGCCAACGCAACAAGAACTCTCTCCCTAGAAGAGAGACATGAAGCTTACTTTGCACAATGACTGTCAACACTCAGCTGGTTAGAAAAGTTCATTTGGCTTGAACTTTTTCCTTGTATTTATTGTTTTCAAAACTGTTGAGTGTACTGTGTATTGAAGATATATGAAAGGGGATGATTAAAGCCATATTGCTATTTAAAATTGAGTTTACTTACTTAATTTTCTTACTTTTTTCCATGAACTGTGGTTTAGCCTTGAACAGCAGCAACACATGCAGCTGTAGAGTGTTTCCACTGCAGATCTCAGACTGCACCTTAGAAATGTGTGTTAGGTTAAATAGGGCATTCCCTCCACAGGACAACAAGGAAAGTGTCTTGAGGAACAGGTGTGGCAACAGCAACATGAACATCTCTATGGAGGTATCTTTAAGGATACACCACATATGTCAGAACTTCAAAGGAGTCCTGCATTCTACTTCTGCCTCTCCAGCAGCTCATGTCTTCAGCGTAAAGCACAGTCGTGCTGGTGTTGGGAGGATGTAACAGATACGCTACCTAAACTTGGAAGAAAAAAGAGAGATGCTATACCAAGCTGCGTTACACATGTTTTTAAATGCCTTGTCTGCAAGAAGCAAGTGATCATATGTAGGTAGAACATAAGGGGCTTTTTCTACCTCGTACAGAAAATATGAAAAAGCTGAAAATCAGGGTTCATGATGCTAAAGGCAGCATTTGCAAGTATTCCCCTTCCCGCAACAGTAAGTATTCCAGTAATCTATTCCTGTTACCAGGCACGGGGACATTGAATGAGCCTGAAACAGATTTTCATCCTCAGAGCACAGAACAGGAATCACCTTCCCGAGTCATAGCAAAGCTTTGGCATGGCCTTCCCAGAATCACGGCCCGTGGTTCAGAGTGCAGGGCCAAAGAGATCAGCTCTTCTTTCTGGCTCAGAGCATGCTCTGATTGCTTACTTTATAAAGGTCCCAGCATCATTTCTCAAAGTGTGCATGCCCACCATGTGTGGGCATCCATGTGTGCCCACCTGCACATTTTCCATCTCCAAGAACAAAAAGGGAGGGCAAATGCCCCCAGTTACAGTGCTGTTCATGGAGAAGTGAAGTGAGAAAATGCCGTTTGTTGATGTCAGCAGGAGGGTGCTTTAACTGTTAACACTATTTAACCTTTTTGGATTTTATGTCATTCATTGCTAATAATGCCAAATGATGTATTCTGAAGTCACAGCATACAGTATCGTTAGGGAGAATGAACACTATGAAGGCTACCATGTTTTTTCAAGTCCTCTAGTCCAGCGGATAATTCCCTCAAGATTTCAGTAGCTCTAGCAGCTGTGCAGATGCCTTTCAGCTGCCTGTAATCTTTAGAGCAGTTCTTTGGTGAGTGCTGGGAACTATTCATGTGAGCTGCAGGCTTCCCCCAGTAGCTCTGCTGACAGCAATTCAAACTACAGTGACTCTAAATGTGTGGGTTACCGGCATGACTAGCAACTCATAGCAGTGTTTGGGATGCTGCTCATAACATACTAGACTGAGCAGCCGAGCCCTGATGTGCTGACTCTTCCTACCCCTCCCAGCTGTGTCTCCAGGGACAAGGAGTACTGCTTGGCAGCACTCTGCTCTCTTTGAGCAGGAAGAAGGCAAAGGGGCTACAGACAGACTATAACCCTAGTATCACTCTCTAGGTCGTTTCAATTGATGTGTCTTCATCTCCCTGATAATATTCTGAAAGAGGACAGAGCTGCTTGGTGTGTGTGTGTGTGTTTCACAAAGAGGTGCATACTCGTTATTTTTAGAAGGACATGAGAAACCCACTGTGGAGCAGTGATTCAAGGAGTTGGATTCTTCTGTTCAGAGAATGGCTCATTTGCAGACAGAAATTTTGTTCTGAAACAGAATGTGGGAAGATTGGGGTTTTTAAATTACTGTTATTTAATTATTATTTGTGACTTTTTACAAGAACATCTAGTGCTAGGACAAGAGCGGGATGATTTTAAACTGACAGAGGGGAGATTTAGATTAAATATTAGCAAGAAATTCTTTACTGTGAGAGTGGTGAGACACTGGACCAGGTTGGCCAGAGAAGCTGTCTGTGCCCCATCCCTGGAAGTGTTCAAGGCCAGGCTGGACAGGGCTTGGAGCAACCTGATCTAGGAGAAGGTGTCCCTGCCTGTGGCAGAGGGATTGGAACTAGATGATCTTTAAGGTCCCTTCCAACCCAAACCATTCTGTGGTTCTACAATTGTTATTTTTTATTTGGTATGAGTCAGATGGATTGAAATGGCTTTGATATTTTACCAATAATAAGGCAATTTTGCTACCATAATGATTTTTGGACTGGAAATCATACGTGTGTGAATGAGAAAACATCAACATGACTGAAAAGAAAGGTTTTTTTCAATATCTTTCCAGAATGAAATGTTGTCCAAATGGCATTTTAATTAAAAAAAAAAAAAAATCACATTCACCATCACACAATTGCCTACACTAAAAAAAAAAAAAAAAAAAAAAAATCAAAGACACTAGAACTCACTTGGGTGACAAATTTTTTATTTCCTCTTCTCAGCAGTTTTCTTTCAGAGAAAGCTGCTTACCTCTGGCTCTGCTCCTGAAAGTAGGAAACTGGACGGTTTGGCTACAAACAGTTCAAGACTCCTCATTTGTGCTGTCACGCTGAGCACCGGACTTTAGCTGCTGCCGGGCAGTGATCCATCCCTGGGGAGTGGGACTTCCTCTGTTCATCTGCAGGCCTTCTGGCTTGGTTGAGAGATGTAAAATCTTCCACTGTTCGATGCATCAGACCCAATTCTGTTAAGACACTGAGTTACAATGTCACTGGTATCATGCTGACATGGGCTGTTGCTTACTAAATATGTATTCTGTGGTGCATTTTCTGATTTATCTATTTATTAATCAAGGTTTAATATGTCCAGGATATGAAACGAAAAAACAAAGCTAGAACTTTTTCAGTTAAATCATAGAATATCAGGTTCAAAGAGACCTCAAGGATGACCTGGTCCAGCCTTTCTTGGCAAAGCATGACCTAGACTAGATGTCCCAGCATCCTGTCCAGCTGGATCTTAAAAGTGTCCAACGATGGTGTGTCCACCACTTCCCTGGGGAGATTACTGCAATGGCTGATGGTTCTCATTGTCAAAAATTTTCTGCTTGTGCCCAGTTGGAATGTGCCCCAGTGCAATTTGTGCCCGTTACCCCTTGCCTTTTTCCATGTGACTCCTTGTAAAAAGGGAGTCTCCATCTTCTTTATAGCCACCTTTTAAATACTAGAACATGGTGATGAGGTCTACCCTGAGCTGCCTATTCTCAAGGCAGAACAAAACCAATTCTCTCAGCCTTCCCTTACATGGCAGGCTTCCCAGTCCTTTGATCATCTTTGTGGCCCTTCTTTGGACTTTCTCCACATCATTTTTGTATAACAGAGACCAAAACTGAACACAGTATTCCAGGGGTGGCCTGGCAAGGACTGAGTAGAGTGAGACAGTGACATCTTTATCTCTGCTGGTGATGCCCTTGCTGTTGTAACCCAGCATCCTGTTGGCTTTCTTTGCTGCAGCTGCACACTCTTCACTCATACTGGGCTTGTTGTCCACCAGGCTTCCCTCCGAGATGCCCCCCAGCAAGGCAGATCCCAGCCTGTGCTGCACTCTTGGATTGTGTTTTCCCAGGTGCAAGATCTTACACTTGTCCTTGTTGAACTTAAGCAGACGCAATCGCATGTAATTGAAATAAACAGAAAAACATGGGATGAGAATCAGCGGTAAAACGACAGAAGCATCGATATGGGCAGGTATGTGTTGGTTGCCTTGAGCCTGCCTTACTCTAAATCATGTCTCTGAACTACCGCGACGGTTCGCTTAACCGAGCTTTGCCCAGCGCGGTACTGCCTTAGGTGAGCAGGATGGCTTCTCAATTGGACCGGCCCCCCTTGCCGGCGGCCGCC